>NC_091367.1:20958556-21022624 GCF_038502225.1 Cherax quadricarinatus
ACACAGTCTGAGCATTTATAAACATGTTATATACACTGATATGCACCAGTATATACACAGAAATGCAAGTCTCTGTATATACACTGAGAGGTGTACACTTCTCAATGTATATACTCTTATACCTAAAATGGAAATTAAATCATATACACTGAGTTACACACTGATGTGTGTATACACAAATACACATCTCTGGGTGTATATGTACTGAAGGATATACACACTTCAGTGTATTTTACCTGTAGATAGGAGAGTGTAGAGCAGCGACCGTCCTGTTGTAGCTGCTACAACCACAGTGATGGAAAATAAGCTTCGTCAATCTCAGCTTCGAGACTTCGAAGCTTCTGATGAAGCCTCTGAATGAGAGGTTTCTTCAAGGTGTTTTTAACGTCTTCATGAACACGGGATTCATACACCCAGAGGTGATTGTTTCTCCGTGTATACACCCAGAATTTAATTCCCATTAAGGTATTAAAGTATTTTTGACTGGTGGTATACAGGTTGGTTAACAGGGTTTGAAGCCTATCGACTACTGGGTTGTGCTGTAACCCATCCATCGAAAAACAAGAATTTTTAATACAGAAAGTATTCAAACAAATTCTTAACATATATACCCTGAGAGATATCCAGATGTCAGGGTATATACCCGGTAGGTATGCAGGTGACTTGCAGCCCTCATAACCCTCGTGTAGTAGATAGACTTTAAACCCCACTAACCAACCAAACAGCTTAAATGACCCTCGTGTAATAAAAAGACTTGAAACCCCACATTAAAAATATTAATAACAATAATAATCTTTATCTCTACAAGTACAGACCATAATTGACATCAGTGACATACTACTATATAGTTGACATCAATGACATACTATATAGTTGATTTCAATGACACTACTATATAGGTGACATCAATAACATACTACTATACAGTTGACATCGGTAACATACTACTATATAGTTGACATCAATGACATACTGCTATATAGTTGACATCAGTGCCATATTACTATATAGTTGACATCAATCACATATTACTATATAGACATCTATGACATATTACTATATAGTTGACATCAATGACATATTACTATATAGTTGACATCAATGACATGCTTCTCTATAGAAAGCCCCTTGTTATGCTTAGCATTTCCCGCAAATTAGGTCAGTTTTGTTACCAGGATGCGACCACACCAGTCCACTAACACCCAGGTACCTATTTTACTGATGGGTGAACATCGACAGCAGGTATCTTATGGAAAAACCTAATGTTTCCACTCCGTATCGGGGATCGAACCCAGACCTTAGTGTGTGAGATGAGTGCTACAAGTCGAACTGCTGGACACCAGCATTTCTTTCTTAGTTGCTTAACGAAGATTCGAAGTATGAGTAACCCCCCCTTTATATATTTCTCTCTCTGTCCCCTCTTTATTTATTTTTTTTACACTGGGTTTGACAAGGTTAGGTTAAAGATCCCTAGGTTTATTGACAACCTATTTACCAGTTAAGGATTCCTAACTTTATTGACGAGCTTAGATTTGTTACCTGCATCAGCTCATTTGAAAACATTTATATTGTTATAAAACAATATGCGAAGTGCTATAAGCTTCCAGGCTGCCTTGTTTGCAAGATTTGCAACGTGGTTCTTCATGGTCAGTTTGGGGTCAAATTTCACCCAAAGGATATCAACCTCTTCCCCAGCTATCAACACTCTAACAGGCATTACGATAATGTTGCCTAGATACTATCATCATTTGTGTTTTCTCAAGTGCAAACGTTACTTGCGATCGGTTTCCCCAAGCTGATATAGCTCTTAGCTGGTGATTGATGTAGCGAAGAGCAGCTGGCATTTCTTCTTTTGGATAAGTAAATGTCAGAGTACAGACGTCTGCATATGCATGGGGATCTGGGATGAGATGAAGAAGGTCATTGAAGAAGACATTCCATAACAATGGTCCCAGCACGCTTCCTTGTGGAACACTTGCCCCAATAGGATGTGTTGTTGATTCTGTTCCATTGAGAACTACCTTTAGAGATCTACCATGAAGGTAATCACTAAGGAGACATAGCTAGAGCCTGCAGTTCCCAGTGCTTGCATTTTTGCCCAGATGCCCCGGTGCTACACTCGGTCGAAATCTCCAGCAATGTCCGGTGCTACCTCATAGTTGACTTTTGATTCATCCAGTGACTGGTGCCATTTAGAGGAGAGATTTAACAAGATATCAGCAGTAGAGTTACATTTCCTGAAGCCATATTGACGTTCACAAAGTAGTAAGTGGAATTCAAAATAAACTGTCATTTGTCTTGAGATTATTGTCTCAAGGATCTTGCCAGTGATTGACAGGAGTGACACTGGTCTGTAGTTGCTGATTTCTGCTCTGCTCTTCTTTTTGTGAACAGGGTCTACATTTGCCTTTTTCCACAGAGGTCATTTACACTGTACTAGGCAGTGCTGAAAGATGCGAGTTAAAGGTGCTGCTTGCTGGCCTGCACATCTTCTCAGCAATCTTGGGCTCAACTTGCCTCGCCCATAGCCTTTTTCTTGGTCAAGCGATTTATGAAAGAAATGCACCTCCTCCTGTCTTATTGCCACCACTGACAGTTTTGACACAGTTCTTGCTGCTAGCTAAGGAGAATCCCTAGCTGGATCAGGAACCTTCATTTTGGTAGCAAAATGTTTGGCAAAGAGATGTGCTTTCTCTTGACTACTAGTAGAGGTGGTCCCACCTTGTTGATTTAGAGGTTGAATGAGTTTATCAATCAGGTAACCTTGTCTGTCCTTGACCAATTGCTATCAGGTTTTGGAGGCTACTCTACCTGATGCTAGCTTTCTTTTTGAGTCCACCTCCCATTTAGGGATGGTCCACTAATGAACTTCACCCATATGCCTACAGTCTTGCCTGTGCAAGTTCCTGTTATAGGTAGTAGGATATCTCTTAAGCCTTTGCCATACCTTGTTCTTAGCAGTAGCAGCCTCTCTACAATGAAAACCAAACCAAAGCTGATCTGTAGGCTTCGTCACATTCTGCCTGTGTGGGATGTGTTCTTGTTGCAGATTAAGGATGTGTCCAGTGAAGGCTTTCATTTGGTTGTCAACATCTCCTTGAAGAAGGGCATTCCAATCGGTGGTGGCGAGCTCAGAGCAAAGGGCTGGCCAATTACCTCTTTCCCACAGCCAGGTTGTACGTGTGGACTCCTCACCTCGTTCTGCTGGGATCTTAAGAAGGTCATCAAAGTCCCTCTGTATAAGATGTTGGTTGAGGTCACCAACATTTATGATATGCTGACAGTTGTGTTGGAAGAAAAGGGAGTCCACCTTTTCCATTACGAAGTTGATGGGGTCTGCATGTTGACACTAAGGTCTGTACATTGCACATACTAGTACAGAGGTACTAGTGTTTATGCATGGCTTGAAGAACATCATTTCAAGATGAGTAGGGATGGCAACATCAATGTGCTGGGCATTTACACTTTTAGAGAAGCACACAACAACACGTCCTCCTTGCCCTTGCCTCTCTCTTCTCATCCATGATGTGTAGCCATCAATTCTTGCAAAATTCTCTAGAGTCCTGTCATCCAAAAATGTTTCAACAACAGCTATCATGTCAGGACGTCGAGTGTTCACAAAACTGTTTGAGCTCTCCAACACTGGTAATGAAACCTCTAATGTTGGCCGACAGGACCCTGAGGTGGTGGGTGTGTAAAGCGTATAAGGTGCTTGCTCTTGAGAGAGGTAGGGCACCAAGGCAGGTGCTGAGATGTAGGTCTGTGGTCTTGTATAAGGCACAATACCACCTGCTTGGCTGAGATAGGAGTAGCTGAGTGGGTGACAGGTGTGTGTGTTCACTAGTTCAAACATCCTGCTGGTTTGTTCCAAGAACAGGTCTCGAAACAGGTGGTCCTCTCTGTCAAGTTCTTTTATTCTTCTGGCACTGTCCTCCAGATGTTATTTCTTTTGGCGGTATTTGCACCTGGTTTCTCGCAGGCAGTTGTTAGTGGTGTGCCCCCTCCAGTAACAGCGAGAACACTGCCTAGGTATCTGGGAGGGTGGACTACTATTTGTTTCACCAGGAGGCAGCTCAAATGAAAACACACTCACACACGAGCTTTTAAATCTCTGCACAAAATTCACCTTAAACCAACAAATAACAGAGCATACTAGAAATGATTATTAGTGGCCTTGAGGGAGACAGTAGCTGTAGTGCGGAAACAGGTGTAGTCAAGGACATGAGAAAATCAATATTGCAAACTAGCAATACCACAGGAGATAGCAAACAAGGGGATGCCCCTAGAAATAGTGATGATAAATTACCAGAAATAACTGATGAAAGCTCTAATGTTAGTACTAGTGAAGATAGAAATGAGGCAGGAAAACATACACCAGCAGGGAATGCAGTCACAAAAACCAAAGGCAAACAGAAACCAAGCCTATGCAAATACTATGCACTTGGTATCTGCAGGCATGGAATATCTGGAAAAACAGATAGGAAGTGCAACTTTGACCACCCTAGAAAATGCCGTGCCCATATGACAACAGGTAAATGCAAACTCCCTTCCAGTAAGCTTTTCCACCCTGAAATGTGTCACTCTTTAGCTCAGGAAAGACAATGCTATAACTTATATTGCCAGACACACCATCTAAAGGGGATGAAAAGATACGAAACATCCAGACCACGGGTAAACCTGGGTAGCCACAGCCACTCAAGAGAGAGAGCTTTTTAACGCAAGGAAGGAAAAGAAAAAAACTGGCAGAAATTGGCACAAATCGCACACCAAATCCAATAATTTCTGAAGTGGAATCACAGTCGATGGCCTTCTCTCCAAAACGACAAAGAAAAAGATCAGGAAAAAAAGACCCCCCAGTACCACCAATACCACCAATCAGACGACATTCATCTTTGCAAATATACAGGGTCTAAAGCCAGCAACCAACAACAAAATACCTTTCATCAGTGGACTGCTTGCAGAGGCAAATGTAATGTTCACGGTTTTCACAGAGACCCACATAAAGGATCACTTGGACAATGAAATATGGATCCCAGATTACAACCTATATAGATGCGACGGAGTGAACATATAAGTGACAGAGTCATTTATATGCTCAGAACTACTAAATGCCTCAAATTATGTAGTTGAAGTTTTAGCAGTAAAGATTGAGAACCAAAATCTGGTCATTGTAGATGTCTACAAGCCTCCGGATGCAACGTCCCAACAATTCCAGGAACAGCTTTTAAAAATTGATCACTGTCTGGAAAATCATCCAGCTCCTGCCCCCAACATCTTGCTTCTGGGGGTATTTCAACATATGACAATTAAAATGGAGGAATATATTAAATAATGTTGTTGCAGAGATAACACCAGGAGGCAGTTCAGATGAAAACTCACACACACACGAGCTTTTAAATCTCTGCACAAAATTCACCTTAAACCAACAAATAATAGAGCCTACCAGATTGGTCCTCATATTCACTCACAATGATGATCTGATATGAAATGTCACCATATCAAAAACAATATACTCAGATCACAACATAATAGAGGTTAAACAAGCCATACCACGGGTGGGGTTTGAACCCGTGGTCAGAGAGTTTCAAAACTCCAGACCGCGGGTTCAAACCCCACTCGTGGTAAGGTTTGTTTGCAATCGTGTCATTACGATTTCTTGAGTAATCGAGGTTCAGACATGTATGCGTGGAGCCCCAGACCGGCAAAATGTGGTCAGTCACGAGGGAGCCTTCACCAAATTCAATTTCAATAACAAGAGCATAAAGTGGGACCAAGTAAACTAAGTCCTAAACGATATAAGCTGGGAAGACAGCGTAAGCAACAGAGACCCCAACCTATGCCTAGAACAGATTAACTCTGTGGCACTCGATGTATGCGAATGGCATATTTCTTTAAGAAAAATGAGAAGATGTACACTAGAAAGAGAAAGGTGCTCCCTTTACAGGGGAAGGCAAAGAATAACAGAGCAGCTAAAAGAGGCCAATATATCTGCAGTACACTAGTCAGAGAAATAGCAAACATCGAACTAAAGATGAAGGAATCCTAAAGGAGTCAAGAATCGTGGGAAGAACTAAAAGCCATAAATGAAATCGAAAGAAACCTAAAGTATTTCTTCTCTTATGCCAAATCAAAGTCGAGAACAACATCCAGTATTGGGCCACTACTTAAACAAGATGGGTCCTACACAGATGACAGCAACGCAATGAGTGAGCTACTCAAATCCCAATATGAATCGGTTTTTAGCGAGCCGCTATCCGGACTGAGAGTCGAAGATCTAAATGAATTTTTTATGAGAGAACCACAGAATCTGGTAAGCACAAGCCTATTTGACATTATCCTTTAGCCAAATGACTTCGAACAGGCGATAAATGACATGCCCATGCATTCTGCCCCAGGCTTAGACTCATGAAACTTCGTGTTCATGAAGAACTGAAAGAAGTCCCTATCACGTGGTTTTAACATCCTATGGAGAGGGAGCATGGACAATGGGGTTGTCCCACAGTTACTGAAAGCAACAGACATAGCCCCACTCTAAAAAGAAGGCAGTAAAGCAATAGCAAAGAACTACAGCCCGACACCGCTAACGTCCCATATCATAAAAATCTTTGAAAGGGTTCTAAGAAAAAAGATCGCCACCAATCCAGATACCCATCATTTACACAACCCAGGGCAACATGGGTTTAGAGCAGGTCGCGCCTGTCTATCCCAACTACTGGACCACTACGACAAGGTCCTGGATCCTCTAGAAGACAAACAGAATGCAGATGTAATATACACAGACTTTGCAAAAGCCTTCGACAAGTGTGACCGTGGTGTGATAGCGCACAAAATGCGTGCAAAAGGAATAACAGGAAAATTTGGTATATGGATCTATAATTTCCTGACAAATAGAGCACGAAGAGTAGCAGTCAACAGAGTATAGTCTGAGGCGATAACGGTGAAAAGCTCTGTTCCACAAAGCACAGTACTTGCTCCCATCTTGTTTCTCATCCTCATATCGGACTTAGGGATATATGCAACAGTGCCGTGTCTTCCATTGCAGATGACACCCGAATCTGCATGATAGTGTCCTCCATTGAAGACACTGCAAGACTCCAGGCAGACGTTAACCAAATCTTTAAATGTGCTGTAGAAAACAATGTGAAGTTCAATGATGAGAAATTTCAACTACTCCGATATGGTACACGTGAGGAAATTAAAAATTCATCTGAGTATAAAACAAATTCCAACCACACAATAGAGAGGAAAACTAATACCAAAGACCTGGGAGTGATCATGTAGGAAGATCTTATCTTCAAGGACCATAACATTGCATCAATCACATTGCTAGAAAAATGACAGGATGGATAATGAGAACCTTCAAAACCAGGGATGCCAAGCCCATGATGACACTCTTCAGGTCGCTTGTTCTATCTAGGCTGGAATATTGCTGCACATTAACAGCACCTTTTAGGGCAGGTGAAATTGCTGACCTAGAAAATGTACAGAGAACCTTCACGGTGCGCATAACGGAGATAAAACACCTCAATTACTGGGAACGCTTGAATTTTTTTTTTTTTGTATTTTATTTAAAACATATTACAGTGTATACATATGCTATATATAAGATCACTGAAACCAAGAAACAAACTGTAAATAACAACTTCAGATGCAGTACCCCAATAGAAAAACAGTTCCACAATAAACACACATGCTACTGACTGTAGCTATATCACACCCCCTATACCCTACCCACTGCTCCACATATATATGTATATATACATACACACATGCACTCACATACACAGCTATACATATACATACGTACAACTAGCAATATATAGCCCCCACATTAACTTACAATTTGCATCATGGTTCCATAAATATATTCCAAACATTTAACATCACAATGATCAATACAAATCTGTTTCAGGGCACATTTATATGAGGGAAACCCCCATAAACACAGTGTTACAGTATATTAAAATCGGTACTTTATTACACATAACATATAATAGTGACAACCTCCAGGTCCTGTGCAGTCAGTCAACCACTAGTCCAACAATAGGTATTTAAACATCTTATACAGTATACATGAAGCTATACATAGGTGCACTGTAGCCAACAATGAAGTACAGACATTGCATAAATGCAACATATCCTCCAACCTTTTCTCTTACCCAACTGCATGACACAACAGGCCATGCAATCCACGCACAACCAAAAACAGAAAACTCATTACATCACATGCTCCTATAGATTATCTTGCCACCATTTCTAGGGAGGAACAGCTCTCTCCCTATATGCACTACCATATCCACTCACACAACCACATCCACCACAACCACACATCACACTGATACCACAGCAACACACTTCCTGTGCGTACCCAACCCAAGAGACGAGCCCATTCCATCCCCTGAACATCAACCACCCCCTCCCTCCATTCACAACGCCTACATTGCTCTCACATTCATACTACGATACCCCTCTGGAAAAGCCTGGTCTCAGCTACTCCCATAAATCCTCCTCTTACAATTCAGGGTTCTATATATGGTCGCAGCCAACACCTTCTTGCACACTTCCCAATCCCCATTCCCTCTCATCGCCCAAGATATGAAAACAAAATCCGTGATTATATACCTTATTGCATGCTGCACAGACCCCTCTACTCCACCCACATCAAGACTTAATGCCCTCAATACCGACATCCCTTCCCCCCGCCCTCCCCGGAGCCTTTCCCATCCATTCCCTGATACCCCTAAATTGTCACAGAAATACACCACATGAAACGCTGTCTCCCTATCCCCACACACCCAACACTTGCCCTCCACCATCAACCCTCTTTCAATAAGTACAGCACCAAATGGCAGTATATCATGGGGAAAATGGAACAATACCTCCCGCACCTTCAGCCGCATGAGCATCAACCATAACCTCTCCCATATATCCCCCCATGCATACATTGGATAAATACCCTCAGCCTTCACGACCACCTTTGCCCCTACTGCATGCTCTAAAACACCCATGCGAAGTTTAGTAAGTTCCCAAACATACAGCAACGCCCACAACACATCCTCACTCACCCTCATCTTCGACCCTCCCCAATATATTTGCACTTCCTCATATAAATCATTCACGCCCTTACCCTCGTATCTCCTCACACGGCAAAACCCCCACTTTAAATAAAACACTTGACTCTTAGACATAAATCTATTATCTGCAATCCCCCTCTGTTGACTGGAAGTGTAACCACACCCCTACCCAACCATTCACACCCTGAACCCCAAAGAAAACAGAAAACCTTCCTTAACAGCCTCGTAACATCCAGACCTGCTAACGTATATACAACTGCCATGTTCCAGACTTTACTATATAGCAATACTTTCACAACTATCACACACTGATGTATTTTCAAATGCTTTGGTCAAAATTCATCCAATCGCCCCACCACTCAATCCACAACAAGTCCAGAATTAACCATCCTCGCCTATCTCACATTACCCATATACACTATCCCACACACCCTTATCCTGTCCACCATATTCCAACATACATCCCATCCCCAACTCCCTCTCCCCTCCCAATCTCCTAAGACAAACAATTTTGATTTCTCCCCTTTCACTCTTAAACTGGTAACCCATGCAAAACTATCAATAACATTCTCTACTGCATGTAAACTCCACCGCTTCCTCACTAGAATCCTCGTGTCATTCACATACCCTATTATTCCCTGCTCTCTACTCCCCACTCACCTATCCACCCCCACACATGCTCCTATCGCTCTGTAGAATGGGTCTTGTAGACAAGCAAACAGCAATTGAGGCAGGAGACAACCCTGCCTTATACCCAGACCCAAGGATACCCACTCCCTCAGCTTCCCATTTACCTGTACATGCACTCCCACCCCTTTGTACAAGGTCTCTGTCCAACGCACCACCTCCTCCCTAAAACCCTGCCTCCTTAATATAAACCACAATGCCTAATGTTCCACACTATCATACGCTGCCTGACATTCTAATGCTAAGACACCCCGCCCCCCTCATTCTCCCTTCCCAACCCTTCCACAAAATCTTTTATAATACCATGTCCATCATACATTGTCCTCCCAGTCACTCCATATTGTCCTCTTGCAACCACTCTATCCACCACACACTTCAGCCTATTTCCCAGAATTTTTGCAAAAATCTTATAATCAGCACACAGCAATGACATCACCCTAAAGTCCCACACCGTGTTTGGTCGCTCACCTTTTGGCACCAAAACTACAACCGCAGTCCCCTGCAACCCGCCCATCCTCCCCTCCCTTTACATCATATTCATCAGTTTCACTAAGAAGGTCTTCAAAACACTCCAATGTCACACATAGAACTCACAGGGCAAGCCATCCATACCAAGCACCTTACCTTGTGCCATCCCCTCCAAGGTCCTCCACACCTCCCCTTCTTTAATATCCCCCAATGCCATGTGATCACTGCCACTTGGCACACAAGATACATTCTCCTCAACCCCCCTAAAGCTCCCCATCCACCCCTGCACTCAGTAAATGTCTCCCAAACCACTTATCCACATAATCACTCATCACTTCCATTGTTTGCAACTCCTGTCCCGCCCTATACCCACCTAAGTCCTTGTGTACTACCAACCTATCAATCTCCATAGCCATACAGCGCTGCCTCTGTCCCTGTAACACACAGGCCGATGGTCGATCACCCCACACTGCCTCTGCCAATCCTGCCTGCACTTTCACCACATCAAATCTTTCATTCTGCAAATCTCGAATCCACCCCTTTAACAACTTGATTTCTTCAATGGAATATAGCCCAGCCTGTGCGCCCCTCTTGTAACAACCCTGCAACCGACCCTCGAAATACTGTTGCAGCCCGTATGTCATCCAACCCTCGCACTTTCCCTATTGCACGTAAAACTGCCGGATCCTTCCCTTAGCTACCCCATTCCACCACCCCAGTAAATCACCCACATCCCTACCCTCTCCCCACAAATCCTCCCACATTGTCCTGAAATCCAACCCCACCTCCTCCACCCCAGGAAGTCTCACATTCAGCTTCCAATACCCTGGATACCTCTTAGGCAAGTCGGCCCAAGTCAAGTCTACATTAACAACTCTATGAACCCAGTATACTGCATTCACCATATGCAAGTGCATCACCCGCACACTCCTCATTACATATAACCTATCTAGCCTGGCAGCATAGCCCCATCTATGAAACGTGTGCTCAACCATCAAATCCCCACCTCCAACATCCCCCAACGCCACACCCCACGAAAGATCCCCTAGTCCTATCAAAAAACACTCCAACCCCCTCGGCTCCACATCCCTTATACATACCACACAATTCCAATCACCACCCACGATGGCTACTGGGGGAAGGGATCGCAAATGATAAATCAAAACATCACACTCAAACTCATTCTTCACCCATTCATCATGCTCTGCTGGTGCATACACACAAACCACTGCCAGGCGCTCACCCCTCCACCACCCATCTACCGAGAGTACCCTACCCTTCCTCCCCTCCCTCACATCTAATAACAACAAATGGGCTCGTTTCCCAAATCAGGATCCCAACTCCTCCCTTCAATCTTTCCGAATACGCCACAAACACATGAGACCCATCCACCCCCAAATCCTGGCCAACCTGAAAATTATGCTCCTGCACAAACACTATATCTATGGCATAATGCCTGAGAAACCTCTGGAGCCACAGACACTTCACACCCACACACATCCAATTTACATTTAAAGTCATACACCTGAAAGCTTCTTAATGGGTATTACATGCTGCCTTGCAACTCCTTTCACAGGCGCACTACCAGCATGTCGACTTTTCCCACCACGCTCTCCACTGAGAGCTTGGTTTTCACCTCCCCCCCCGGTCCAACACCTGACCAGACACAGCTGTGGTGCCTCCATGCACCATGTCTACCCATTATTTCTCTCCCCCGACTTCTGCGCTGAGGTCAAGACATCATCCGAGTCAGATTGTGTCGCTGCCCTCTTTCGCCGAACACTCTCTGCATCCACATCCAACTCTGTAGATGCCTCATAATGAATCTCCGCCGCCACCTCGGCTACAGTCACCACTTCCAGGTCACCACTCCCATCGAAGCAGCATCCGCAGTCAGCTGACTGCCTCTCCTCGCTTACATCGTCCTCAACACCCGTCGTCTCGACAAGCCTGTCCGTCAGTTGCTCCAGAACTGCATCCTCCACCTGTTCCTTGCCACCCAGCTCAGTCCTCCCTTCCATCAAAGTGGAGACCATAGAGCCCACAAGCATTGATGGGCTTGACTCCACCATGGGCAACTCTCTCTTCACTTCCTCGCTCCAGGAAGAGCCAAGGCCAAGTACAGGTGTCCCACTGACAGGCCCCACCTTCGGGTCAGGCCCCTGCTCCATCCCACCTTCTGCCTCCTGTCATCACTGCTTTCTTCCACACTGGATCGCAATATGGTCATAAGCGTCACATTGCATACAAGTCTTGCGCTGCCCTGCATGATACACCATCACTTGTGTCCGGAAGTCTTCTAGGATGACATACGACGGGACTGAATGCCTCAATGTCTTCTTCAGGTTGAACGTGCGCTCCGGCATGCCGGCGTATGCCCCATCCGCCCAAGTACCTGCCGTTGCCAGATGCACAGTGCCATATCATTCAAAAAATTTCCATAGGTCCGCCTCGTCAGCCTCGAAAGGCACATTACATACCTTCACCCAAGTATAGTGCCTCGACACATCAATGAGACGAATACGTAATGCCGAGTTGATGTCCACACCACCATCTCAATACTGTTCCACCAGTCGTTCATACACTCCTGTCGATCGTAACATGACAAATATCCAGAAGGCCCTGTTGACCGACACACTGTACAGATCTTGATCCGCAACACCATATATGTCACAGATAATTGCAGGTAAAATCACTTGTGTGGACTGAGGCATAACTACACCCCGCACTAACTCAATGTACACAGTGTTTATACGCCTCCTTGCATACTGTGCCAGCTTGAGAAAATCCAACTGCACAGGAAGGCCACTTAATCCCACTCACGCCTACTTTTCACTCACAATCCCCAACCATGAACTTGACACCTGCACATTACCATGGGTTTTACAGTCAAATTTGGCCGTTTTTTTGGCATTATCTTTGCAAAAGGCTCTACTTTATAAAGTTATTTTTTAAGACTCCAGCTTAGCAAGAACTCCAACACAAACATTACCTTCGACAGTTCCTTGGGCAAGATTAACGCTCAAACTTGAATCAAGTCACTGACCAACAAGCCAGGATAGCTTGTTGTTGATATACAACTACAAACTAGGATAGCTTGTTGATGTACAACTACAAACAAGGATAGCTTGTTGATGTACAACTACAAGCCAGGATAGCTTGATGTACAATAAGCCAGGATAGCTTGTTGATGTACTACTGCAAGCCATGATAGCTTGATATACAAGCCAGGATAACTTGATGCACAACTACAAGCGAGGATAGCTTGTTGATATACAAGCCAGGATAGCTTGTTGATGCACAACTACAAGCCAGGATAGCTTGATGTACAACAACATACCAGGACAGTTTGTTAGTTTACAACTACAAGCCAGGATAGCTTCTTGATCTACAACTACAAACCAGGATAGCTTGTTGATGTACAACTACAACCCAGGATAATTTTATGTACAATTACAAGCCAGGATAGATTGATGTGCAACTACAATCCTGGATAGCTTGTACAACTACAAGCCAGGATAGCTTGTTATACAAGCCAGGATAGCTTGTTATACAAGCCAGGATAGCTTGTTATACAAGCCAGGATAGCATGTTAATGTACAACTACAAGCCAGGATAGTTTGTTGATGTGCAACTACAAGCCAGGATAGCTTGTTGATGTACAACAACAAGCCAGGATAGCTTGTTGCTGATGTACTACAAGCCAGGATAGCTTGATGTAGAAATACAAGCCAGGATATCTAGTTGATTTACAACTACAAGCCAAGATAGCTTGTTGATGTACAACAAGCCAGGATAGCTTGGTGATGTACAACAAGCCAGGATAGCTTGTTGATGTACAATTACAAGCAAGGATAACTTGATGTACAACTACAAGCCAGGATAGCTTGTTGATATACAACTAGCCAGGAGAGCTTGATCTACAAGATAGGATAGCTTGTTGATCTACGACAAGCCAGGATGGCTTGATCTACAACAAGCCAGGATGGCTTGTTGATCTACAAGACAGGATGGCTTGATCTACAACAAGCCAGGATGGGTTGATCTACAACAAGCCAGGACGGCTTGTTGATCTACAACAAGCCAGGATGGCTTGTTGATCTACAACAAGCCAGGATGGCTTGTTGATCTACAACAAGCCAGGATGGCTTGTTGATCTACAAGCCAGGATGGCTTGTTGATCTACAACAAGTCAGGATGGCTTGTTGTTGGCCTGCAACTGTAAGCCAGAATGGCTTGTTGTAGAACCAGCCTTCACCAGCGGTCTAGGATTCAGTGGTTAGAGCATTGTGAACGTTGTCTCGCTTCTCACGAAGCAGGCCAAGGTAGCATGGAATCGATCCCTGGCCATGCCACAGATTGATAATGATTCAATACCACTTGTTTTGTGATTTCATTTACATATAAGTTGCTCGTCGAGACGTATTCAAATGGGATTGAAAATTGCTCTGAGCTCACCACGGCCACATATGTCCTCTCACTAACTCATTACAGTTGTGACCGGGTGTGGACGTGTCAGTAGCTCATCACTATAATTTGTTCATGATTGCAACCAAATATAAGAGCGTAGATGGTTCATTACCTTAGTAACTTGCCACGATTATGACCAGGCCTACCTGGAGTTCATTACCTTTGTAACTTGCCACGATTGTGACCAGGTCTACCTGGAGTTCATTACCTTTGTAACTTGCTCAGCTATCATAACTTTGGGGTACAGTCCCTGGACCCATTATGTACCTCTGTAATGATTTGACTACCACCCACAGGATGAGTATGGGGTGCATAATAAACATATTAAACTAAAACAAGCTCTATGAATCATGCCCAGTCCTATTGGTTGCATAGTGTTTGTAGGATTTTGTCTCGCTTCCCACGAGGCTCGCCAAGTTAGTACGGGATCGATCCACGACTATGCCAGCTTTGTCCCTCTTCTTGTAGTCTTCCTTCAACTATCATAGAAAAATATTTACTCATCTTCACTATCTATATTCAGTCATTCCTTAAGACCAGTGAATCAGCTTGAAATAACAGGACGTGCCCTTAAAATTGTACCATTGTGTATTTAACTAGCTTGAGTATTATACATTTAATAGTTAATTATACAAATCCTACATAATATTCGATGTCTACATCGTAAGTAGTCTTTAAGCATTAGAATTAGTTTGCCTGAAATGCATACCATACACGTAGGTTTCTTTTGCACATTGAGAGAAAACACAATAAGTGTCAGGGGCCCAAGACTGTTCAACTGCCTCCCAGCATACATAAGGAATATTACGAATAGACCCCTGGCAGTCTTCAAGAAGGCACTGGATAGGCACCTAAAGTAAGTACCTGGACAATCGGGCTGTGGCTCGTACATCAGCTTGCTTGCAGTCAGCAGTAACAGCCTGGTTGATCAGACCCTGATCCACCATAAGGCCTGGTCTCAGACCGAGCCGCGGGGGCGTTGAGCCCCGAAACCCTCACCAGGTAAACTCCAGGTAAACCTAACTGTGTTTGCATGTAATCTATATATATATTTTTTATATTCGCCAGTACTTTCCCGGCCTGGGTCTTTTCCAAGTAGTTGTGACCCGGTCTTGTAAAGACTTGAATCTGAATTAGTGTTGGTATTACGTAATATTATTTATGCTTACGTTGGTTTATTGTAAGACTTGGTAATTTTAAGAAATTAATATTAAAAATTCAATTATTTTCGACTATATTCATTGGTCTTATTGTACACCACTTTAGAGATTTTTAACAGAAAATTATATTGAAGATTAAAATATTCACAAGAAAAATATACAACATTTGAACTACACAATTTAAACTTGTAGATATAAAAAATAAATTTACCGTACTTATAAATGGGATACTAAGAATCAAGATTTTTAATATATTTTAATAACTCTAAAAGGACCATTGCTACATTGTTATTCCTGTTTGATAAGTAAAAAACATTTTTCACCCATTACGTAAAGAACATCAAATTACCTACGAAATCACCATATATGAGACTCAATTTTATATATGTACAGAGCTGCTGGTTCCTCACTTAACATTATTTGCATTTTATCTGAATATTCATTTCATATTAGAATCCAATACTAATATTTATGTATTGTACACAGTTATGTATTTACTGAATCAAAGTTCTTTCTTACTTAATGTAACTACAGATTTCTTTGAAAGATGATGTAAAATAAAATCAAAGAAAATATAAATTATCTAGACATATGCGGCAGATTTAAGGGCGAGGCTATAATACTGGGTATAACAATGTCATGACAATGTCAATTGTCACTAATTAACTGTCATAGATTAGTGTGGAATCAGGTCTCATCTTCCATTTCAACCGAACCTAATAAAATTTCTGGTCGGCGCTCTCACAGGTCTATTATCCAGCACTGACTCGCTGGTTTCAGAGGATGATGCTGGGTGTTCGACAAATCCATCACGTTTGCCGAATCTCAGAAAGTTGCGGTTGCGGCCGAAGCGCAAAAAGCCTCGGTTATACCCACGTTTGTTTACGTCCTTTGTATCCTCAGAAGAGAATTCGTTAATCATTTCATCTTCTGGACGGATATTTCTGGCCCAGGCGGAGGGGCTGTAATATACACCTGGAACAGCTCTCTTCCAGCGCTGAGAAGTTATCTTCCCTGATTCTAAGGAATTAATGTTGTTGGACGATGATGGGTTTTGCTGCACTTGTTCAGATATGTTTTCCAGGAATTTGGATTTCACACCGCAGCCATCTTGTGGTTGGGAACTGAGCTGACAGATGACGGAGCGTCCGAACCTCAAGAAATTGCGTGAAGGATCACGGCCGAACCTCAGGAAATTTCGTGAAGGATCACGGCCGAACCTCAAGAAATTGCGTGAAGGATCACGGCCGAACCTCAGGAAATTGCGTGAAGGATCACGACCGAACCTCAAGAAATTGCGTGAAGGATCATGACCGAACCTCAGGAAATTGCGTGAAGAATCGCGACCGAAACGTAGAAAGTTGCGACTTCGTTTCTCAACCGAATTAGTGAGTTCCTCGTTGCCATTGTTGTCATAGTCGTCGTAGTTGCTGCGTCCGAATCTGTTAACACGAAAATGTTCATTTAATTATGCATTTTGAGATTTTTTTTTCAATAATTAAGTGTTTTTTTATATAATTTTATTTGCAAAGGCCCATTAATACATTTATAGTAAATTTGGTGAATTTTCAGTCTTTATTTAAAAGTTTGCTATAATATTTTATTACCATTTATTTGTTGCTCTTTCCTATATTCCTATATTCTAGTCAGAAAATGTTGAAAAAAAAGAGTTAATATATTCAACGCTTTCACAATTTGAGAATTTAATTTCTGTAAGTATATAAAAGCCAACCATTAAAAATTAGATGCCTATAAAAGTAACAGAAATTTGGAGTACGAGGGTTTTCAGCTGTACAGACCTGAGGAAATTGTGACCTCCTCTCTTGTTTTCCACATGATTGCTACAAGAAATGGAGAAATAATACAGAGATAATTATAAATGAATAGAATAATTTTGCTAACGAGCAACTGAGGATGAAAACAAATATTACCAAATTACCAATTGTATCAGTCCTCCAAGACATTTTGTGTTTAGTATTAACTGATACAAATATTTTTGTATGTAAATGCACTTTCCTAGGCTAACCTCTCTAGATATTGGTAATACTATCCTTCCTGGTGGGATATTCAAACGGAAACGTTTTAATGTTCCCACAGATCAGCATGATGACTTTGTTGCACGTGTGACTGACTGGTATAATTCCTATGAGTGTTCCTCTGTAGAGACCTTTAACAATGACCTTGTGAGCAGTATTCAGAACTACTTAGAGCCGCCACTGCAACCTCTTGGTACTCTAAACCCAACAAACCTCCATAATAATCATACCTCCTTCAAAAACCATACTTATTACAATGATTCTAAACTTCGTACACTGAAACGTACTGCTCGCAGACTAGGCCTAGCCTATAGAAAACATCGTACCCCTGGAATGCTGAGGCTCTTCCAAACTGCCCTTGCTGCTGCCAGTGAGCGTATGACAGAGCTGCGGCAAACCGACTGGGAAAAATTTGTCAACGGTCTTAATGCTCACACCCCACTTAGCCGGGCATGGAGGGACATAAATAGAATTAAGGGTAACCGAACTGGGCAGATCGCGCACCCTCATCCCTTGCATAGGGCGAATGAGTTAGTCAGTGCTTGGGCTGCTACATCTAGCTATGACAATCTTCCCAGTACCACACAGGCAAAATTAAATGACAAATATGATGCAAGGGAGAGACTTGTTTGCTTTATGCTCAGTAAGGCAGATGATTGCAACATTCCTTTCACTAATTATGAACTTGATGCAGCGCTAACTAAGGGCAACTCCACGTCGCCTGGTGAGGATGGTATTACTTACAACATACTCAGATTGCTGTGTCGAGTACCAGGTAATCCATTACTTGAATTATATAACATGAGCTATGTAACTGGGGAGCTCCCTCAATCTTGGACCAACAGCCTCATCATTCCAATTCCTAAGCCCAATCAACAAAATGCATTTCGCCCAATATCTCTTACTAGCTGCTTGTGTAAAACATTTGAGAGAATGATTCTTAATCGTCTCATGTACAGAATCAAACAATTTTTGTCTCCCCGGTTACATGGTTTCATGCATGGAAGGAGCGTGCATCATTGCATAGCCACCTTTCTCACCCTGCACACTGACAGCTCCTACACTACCTTCCTTGACCTTAAATCCGCTTTCGATGTCGCCAACCGACATGTAATAATTAGTGAACTTGCCAGAATGGATGTTGGAGGATGGTTTCTCCGCTGGATTAAAGGCTACCTG
Organism: Cherax quadricarinatus; assembly: GCF_038502225.1. Taxonomy (NCBI): domain Eukaryota; kingdom Metazoa; phylum Arthropoda; class Malacostraca; order Decapoda; family Parastacidae; genus Cherax; species Cherax quadricarinatus. The sequence continues at coordinate 20,977,631 of NC_091367.1, forward strand.
TCCAACAGAAAATCGTCTGTGTTGTTCCAGGGACATAGAAGTGTAACTAGAGACTTTGAATTAGGAACCCCACAGGGAGGTGTGCTCAGTCCCACACTGTTCAATATTCTAATTAATGCATTACTTAATGCTATGCCTAGTCAGCCCCATCATTATGTGATTAGTTTTGCTGATGATATAATGATTCACACCACCGGATTCTCCAACACCCAAAACATTCTTAATCATGTACTAGCCTCGATAAAACAAACATACTCAATAGGCGTCCTCCTCGACAGAGAGGCACAGTTCGTCAGATCCAATTGCATGATGGGTCTCTTCTAGAATATGTAAGCAGATACAGGTATCTAGGCTTTGAGGTTCCACTACTTGGACCTGTTGTAACAAGACTTTGTCGCCAATACAAAGAACGACTAAGAGCACTTAGAGTTGTGGCAGGGCTTCACCCCAGGTATGGTGCTAATGTTAAAATTGTGAAAATGATGTATCTTGCTTATGTTAGATCATTGGTTGATTATGCTGAGCCACTACTTGCTCTTATGTCTGAGTGGAAGCTTGGAGGGCTGGAAAAACTGCAGAACGAAGCAATGAGGATCATCCTAGGATGCCCTCGTACTGCCAAAATTTTAAATATGCAAAAAGAACTTGATATTCCAAGCATCAGAGATCGTGTTCCTGAAAGACATATCCTAATTGGGGTTAATATGCTCAGGCAAGCTCATTCAAACCCCTGCACAGAAGCCTTCCAAACTTTCCTCAGCACTGGTGAACACTCCTCCAGATGGATCGAAAAGACTGGAACCGACCTCCGCATGAATCAGATACATGATCTATGTCAAGTAAGGCAACAGCGGCACTTCTCCGCTCCATGGAATATTACCCCATTCCAAACTACCATTCCTCCATTTCCCCCCAAACTACTTCTTAAATCACAACCAAAACTTCGCCTTGAAGCCAAACATGAGGCCTTAAGCTGTATTGATAACTTAGTCACACAGCACACACTCTCGCAAATTATTTACGTTGATGGTTCTGTTCACCAATCCACTGGTGCAGCTGGTAGTGCTGCTGTTGTCGTACAGAGTGATGGCTCTCTTAAAGAAATTGGAGCACGCATCAATAATTGGGCCTCTACCCTTCAGACAGAACTGTTTGCCATACTCCTTGCACTGAAATGCATCTATGTATCAAAGATTGACAGTTTAATTGTAACTGATTCTCTGTCATCCATAAATGCTCTCAACTCATTAAGCATAAATTGTGGCATGCTTGTGTCAGAAGCCAGACACAGGTATGGTAGGATTGTGGACAGTGGAGTCAGAGTGCACATGCTGTGGATTCCATCTCACATTGGTCTTCAGATGCATGATAGAACTGATAAATTGGCTAAGCTGTATGCTTTCAAAGAGGGAGTAGATTACAATCTTGGCTTGTCAGGTAGTAGTTTGAGAACAATAATACGAAAAGAACTTCAGCAGAATTTTATGGACTTAAGGTTCAGGGAGATTGACACCAGTGAGTCCATCTATCATCATTCTATCATGCAGGAGGAGCCACATGTGTATGGTGCATCCAACAAAATAAGCAGACTCTTGGATGTCACTACCGCCCGGCTCCGGCTGGGTTACAAGTATCTTTGGCAGGTTAAATCACCACCACCAGATGTAGACCAAACGAAATGTAAACTTTGCCAGATGGATTATTGTCACACCCTGCGTCATTATGTACTGGAGTGCGATAAAATTAATGAATTTAGAAACAACTCACTCAGAAGTGTTCAAGAAATGGCTAAGTATTTTATCCACAGTGGTATATTACAGACCATTCTGGAGAAATACCCTGACTTTGCTAGCTGTAAATAAAGCATTACCACATGTGTGTGTGTGTGTGTGTGTGTGTGTGTGTGTGTGTGTGTGTGTGTGTGTGTGTGTGTGTGTGTGTGTGTGTGTGTGTATGTGTCTGAGTGTGTGAGTGTGTGAGTGTGTGTGTGTGTGTGTGTGTGTGTGTGTGTGTGTGTGAGTATGAGTGTGTGTGTGTGTATGAGTGTGTGTGTGTGTGTGTATGAGTGTGTGTGCGTGTGTGTATGAGTTTGTGTGTGTGTGTGTTTATGTGTGTGTGTATGAATTTGTATGTGTGTGTGTGTGTGTGTGTGTGTGTGTGAGAGAGAGAGACTCAGCAATCAACATTTGCACCAATAACTCACTACAGTTGCGACCGGGTGTGGAAGTGTGAATTGCTCATTACTCTAAAATTTGTTCATGATTGCAGCCATGTAAAAACGTAAGGAACCATTCTTACAGTATTCATTACCTTTGTAACTTGTGAGTTCATTACCTTTGTAACTTGTGAGTTCATTACCTTGTACCTAGTTCAGCCATCAAAACTTTGGAGCCCGGTCCCTGGACCCATTGTGTACCTCTGTAATCTGTAAATACCTTTGTAACTTGTCATGATTGTGACTAGACCTACCTGGAGTTCATTACCTTTGTAAATTGTGAGTTCATTACCTTTGTAAATTGTGAATTCATTACCTCTGTAACTTGCTCAGCTATCAAAACTTTGAGGCCCAGTCCCTGGACCCATTATGTACCTCTGTAATCTTTTGACTACCGCCCACAGGATGGGTATGGGGTGCATAATAAACATATTAAACTAAACAATACATACACTTCCCTAAATTATCTTCACAGGCAATTATATCTACATAAATATTTTGATAAAATTCATTAATAAATTTAAACGCAAGAATAAGCAAGATGACGAAGATCACTACGGATATTTGAAGCTGCCACAAATGTTGTTGTAATGAAAATTCTGAGACTTTTGAGGGAAGGTGTGAGTAAGAAATACCCAGCGTTGTGGGCTTCCAACGATGACAATGCCCAGTGCTCACCCAGCACATTTTATCTAACGTTTTCTGGCCAAAAACACCATGTTGATCATTTCCCACCCTCCCTAGTACCCATATCTAACTCCTTGTGACTTCATTCTTTTCACAAAAATAAAATAGAAGTCAGGAGGCGGTGTGGTATATATTCAAGAAAACTCTCTGTATACTTTTTTTTTCCGCAGTCCGAAAACTTTGCAAAACCTCTTATGATACTTGCGCAGAGGAAAGATAAAATTAGTTCTGTTAGTGACAAGGTCATGTTGGTGCCTTGGGGGAAAAACGGCAGATCCATCAGATAAGGCCGTTGTTATGTACTCGCTCTGATGCAGTCCACTTCATTATAGTGATTTCATAAGCCACTGAGAAGGGGCGTGCTCGGTGGGCCCTACAAGGGGTGTGCTCGGTGGGACCTACAAGAGGCGTGCTAGGTGGGCCCTGCAAGAGGCGTTCTCGGTATGACCAACAAGAGGCGTGCTCAGTGGACCTCTAAGAAGTGTGCTCCGTGGGCCCTACAAGAGGCGTGCTCGGTGGGCCCTACAAGAGGCGTGCTCGGTGGGACCTACAAGAGGCGTGCTCGGTGGGACCTACAAGACGTGTCCTCGGTGGGACCTACAAGAGGCGTCCTCGGTGGGACCTACAAGAGGCGTGCTCGGTGGGACCTACAAGAGGCGTGCTCGGTGGGACCTACAAGAGGCGTGCTCGGTGGGACCTACAAGAGGCGTGCTCGGTGGGACCTACAAGAGGCGTGCTCGGTGGGACCTACAAGAGGCGTGCTCGGTGGGACCTACAAGAGGCGTGCTCGGCGGGACCTACAAGAGGCGTGCTCAGTTGGCCCTACAAGAGGCGAGCTCAGGGGCCCTACAAGAGGCGAGCTCAGGGGCCCTACAAGAGGCGTGCTAGGTGGGCCCCTACAAGAGGCGTGCTCGGTGGGCCCTACAAGAGGCGAACTCGGTGAGCCCTACAAGAGGCGAGCTCAGGGGCCCTACAAGAGGCACACTCTGGGATCCTACAAGGGGCGTGCTAGGTGGGCCCTACAAGAGGCGTGCTCGGTGGGCCCTACAGGCTAATAGTAACAAATTCAAGCTTCAGCAAAACGTAGGCGTTTGGCATTTCTCCTTCAAGAGGAATCGTCACTGATATAATTCTGTTGGTAAAGAACAAGACAAGTATATTACCTATAGCCACCTGCTCGCAGATGCTCGCGCCTCATCTGTAAAGCTTTTGGTTGTGCAGCTGATTGATGAACACAAATAATTTTAAAGCTGTGATTTTTATAGTTTCAAGGGCTCGGGTGGGACCCTTAGGAAGCGTTTTAGGCGAGTACTTTGCCAATGACAATTTAATGATAGTTTTAACTGGTACTGGTTATTTTAAAGTGTTATTTTCCAAGTGAGTTTTGCTCATGCAATACAATATATATATATATATATATATATATATATATATATATATATATATATTATATATATATATATAAACAGCTATTGGAGGATAGATGGGCTAATGAGAGCATAGGCAATGGGGTCGAAGAGGTATGGGGTAGGTTTAAAAATGTAGTGTTAGAGTGTTCAGCAGAAGTTTGTGGTTACAGGAAAGTGGGTGCAGGAGGGAAGAGGAGCGATTGGTGGAATGATGATGTAAAGAGAGTAGTAAGGGAGAAAAAGTTAGCATATGAGAAGTTTTTACAAAGTAGAAGTGATGCAAGGAGGGAAGAGTATATGGAGAAAAAGAGAGAGGTTAAGAGAGTGGTGAAGCAATGTAAAAAGAGAGCAAATGAGAGAGTGGGTGAGATGTTATCAACAAATTTTGTTGAAAATAAGAAAAAGTTTTGGAGTGAGATTAACAAGTTAAGAAAGCCTAGAGAACAAATTGATTTGTCAGTTAAAAATAGGAGAGGAGAGTTATTAAATGGAGAGTTAGAGGTATTGGGAAGATGGAAGGAATATTTTGAGGAATTGTTAAATGTTGATGAAGATAGGGAAGCTGTGATTTCGTGTATAGGGCAAGGAGGAATAACATCTTGTAGGAGTGAGGAAGAGCCAGTTGTGAGTGTGGGGGAAGTTCGTGAGGCAGTAGGTAAAATGAAAGGGGGTAAGGCAGCCGGGATTGATGGGATAAAGATAGAAATGTTAAAAGCAGGTGGGGATATAGTTTTGGAGTGGTTGGTGCAATTATTTAATAAATGTATGGAAGAGGGTAAGGTACCTAGGGATTGGCAGAGAGCATGCATAGTTCCTTTGTATAAAGGCAAAGGGGATAAAAGAGAGTGCAAAAATTATAGGGGGATAAGTCTGTTGAGTGTACCTGGTAAAGTGTATGGTAGAGTTATAATTGAAAGAATTAAGAGTAAGACGGAGAATAGGATAGCAGATGAACAAGGAGGCTTTAGGAAAGGTAGGGGGTGTGTGGACCAGGTGTTTACAGTGAAACATATAAGTGAACAGTATTTAGATAAGGCTAAAGAGGTCTTTGTGGCATTTATGGATTTGGAAAAGGCGTATGACAGGGTGGATAGGGGGGCAATGTGGCAGATGTTGCAAGTGTATGGTGTAGGAGGTAGATTACTGAAAGCAGTGAAGAGTTTTTACGAGGATAGTGAGGCTCAAGTTAGAGTATGTAGGAAAGAGGGAAATTTTTTCCCAGTAAAAGTAGGCCTTAGACAAGGATGTGTGATGTCACCGTGGTTGTTTAATATATTTATAGATGGGGTTGTAAGAGAAGTAAATGCGAGGGTCTTGGCAAGAGGCGTGGAGTTAAAAGATAAAGAATCACACACAAAGTGGGAGTTGTCACAGCTGCTCTTTGCTGATGACACTGTGCTCTTGGGAGATTCTGAAGAGAAGTTGCAGAGATTGGTGGATGAATTTGGTAGGGTGTGCAAAAGAAGAAAATTAAAGGTGAATACAGGAAAGAGTAAGGTTATGAGGATAACAAAAAGATTAGGTGATGAAAGATTGAATATCAAATTGGAGGGAGAGAGTATGGAGGAGGTGAACGTATTCAGATATTTGGGAGTGGACGTGTCAGCGGATGGGTCTATGAAAGATGAGGTGAATCATAGAATTGATGAGGGAAAAAGAGTGAGTGGTGCACTTAGGAGTCTGTGGAGACAAAGAACTTTTTCCTTGGAGGCAAAGAGGGGAATGTATGAGAGTATAGTTTTACCAACGCTCTTATATGGGTGTGAAGCTTGGGTGATGAATGTTGCAGCGAGGAGAAGGCTGGAGGCAGTGGAGATGTCATGTCTGAGGGCAATGTGTGGTGTGAATATAATGCAGAGAATTCGTAGTTTGGAAGTTAGGAGGAGGTGCGGGATTACCAAAACTGTTGTCCAGAGGGCTGAGGAAGGGTTGTTGAGGTGGTTCGGACATGTAGAGAGAATGGAGCGAAACAGAATGACTTCAAGAGTGTATCAGTCTGTAGTGGAAGGAAGGCGGGGTAGGGGTCGGCCTAGGAAGGGTTGGAGGGAGGGGGTAAAGGAGGTTTTGTGTGCGAGGGGCTTGGACTTCCAGCAGGCATGCGTGAGCGTGTTTGATAGGAGTGAATGGAGACAAATGGTTTTTAATACTTGACGTGCTGTTGGAGTGTGAGCAAAGTAACATTTATGAAGGGATTCAGGGAAACCGGCAGGCCGGACTTGAGTTCTGGAGATGGGAAGTACAGTGCCTGCACTCTGAAGGAGGGGTGTTAATGTTGCAGTTTTAAAAACTGTAGTGTAAAGCACCCTTCTGGCAAGACAGTGATGGAGTGAATGATGGTGAAAGTTTTTCTTTTTCGGGCCACCCTGCCTTGGTGGGAATCGGCCGGTGTGATAATAAAAAAAAAAAAAAATATATATATATATATATATATTGAATAATTTTAAAATTGTATATCCTATTTGCTGCATATCTTTATTGCGATGGTTCATAGGGGATCTGTTGGGTGAAATTGCTTTTAAATTTCAAAGTAACCTACCTATGGCTAACTTTACCTTTAGTCCGGCCAGTTATAGGATGCGATACAATGTCCCATTTTTCTGGCTGATGCAATACTGTATGGGACACCTGGATTAACCTATAATAATGTACGAGTGGAATTCAGTGCTTAAGATGCTTCTCTATACTCATAAGAAACCATTCTTGAGAATTAGTAACGAGTTATTGTATTGCTGTGATATCGCACAAAAGTCAGTAAGTCTGTTTTACTAATCTGTGAGCAGCCATTTGCTCAAAAAATGTAGGGGGGTGTTGCCAAAAGCGTAAACAAACATTGAGCCAGCAGACGAGGATGGTTGAATACCAAGCTAACTCCCGCTGGTATGAGATGATGGTTGCAGTCCCTAACATTTATCCTCTAAGTATTTGGGATGAACCAAGACAGATATTGGTTTGAAACCCGCCTTACCATACTTCCAGAAGCAACCGCTGCATGTCGAGCCTCAAACACTGAAATAATGATGTAGAGAACATCTTGTTTTTCAAACTAGATGAATAATAAAAAGAAATTTAATTAATCACTTGCTCACCTCAAGTAGTTTCCATTAGGAAAACCTCCATCTAAATCCTCCTGACTGACTATGTACAGGCCATCAACAATGCCCATTAGTTCACTGCTCTGAGTAACTGTGGAGGACTATGTGGAGACTGACACAGTAAATGTGGAGACTAACACAGTGACTGTGGAGAACTATGTGGAGACTAACACAGTAACTGTGGAGAACTATGTGGAGACTAACACAGTAACTGTGAAGAACTATGTGGAGACTAACACAGTAACTGTGGAGAACTATGTAGAGACTAACAGTAACTGTGGAGAACTATGTGGAGAGTAACACAGTAACTGTGGAGAACTATGTGGAGACTAACACAGTAACTGTGTAGAACTATGTGGAGACCAACACAGTAACTGTGGAGAACTATGTGAATACTAACAGAGTAACTGTGGAGAACTATGAGGAGACTAACACAGTAACTGTGGAGAACTTTGTATACTATAACATAATATCCGTCTAAAATATTGAGGAAATGTTGAACTAATGTTGATTCAACATCATGAAAAAAAATAGTCAAACAGTGGATCTCATAAAGTAGAAACAGCCAAACTCAATGTTATGTAACAAATCTGCTGTGGATCTTTGTCCAAACATTTTTATCCTAAAAAGCAATTCCTAATCATGTTCACCCTTCAGGGGAAGACAACTAAATGCTGGTAAAAGGCTCTTGATCCAAAGATTTGGAGCACCTCTTCCCTTGGATAGAATATGATTGTGTCCCATTAGATGCGCTGTAAAACCTAAACTAGGAGTATACTGATCGATTCAGCATCCGTGCTAAGATGAACCTGGAGATGTAATATATACAGACTTTGCAAAAGCCTTCGACAAGTGTGACCATGGAGTAATAGCTCACAAAATGCGTGCTAAAGGAATAACAGGAAAAGTTGGTAGATGGATCTATAATTTCCTCACAAACAGAATACAAAGAGTAGTAGTCAACAGAGTAAAGTCTGAGGCGGCTACGGTGAAAAGCTCCGTTCCACAAGGCACAGTACTCACTCCCATCTTGTTTCTCATCCTCATATCTGACATAAGACAAGCATGCCAGCCACAGCACCATGGCTTCCTTTGCAGATGACACTCGAATCTGCATGACAGTGTCTTCCATTGCAGACACTGCAAGGCTCCAGGCGGATATCATCCAAATCTTTCAATGGACTGCAGAAAACAATATGAATTTCAACGATGAGAAATTTCAGTTACTCCGATATGGTAAACATGAGGAAATTAAAACTTCATCAGAGTACAAAACAAATTCCGTCAACAAAAGAGAGCGAAAAACCAACGTCAAAGACCTGGGAGTGATCATGTCGGAGGATCTCACCTTCAAGGACTATAACATTGTATCAATTGCATCTGCTAGAAAAATGACACGATGGATAATGAGAACCTTCAAAACTAGGGATGCCAAGCCCATGATGACACTCTTCAGGTCGCTTGTTGTATCTAGCCTGGAATATTGCTGCACACTAACAGCACCTTTCAAGGCAGGTGAAACTGCTGTCCTAAAAAATGTACAGAGAACCTTCACGGCGCGCATAACGGAGATAAAACACCTCAATTACTCTGAGGGCTTGAAGTTCCTGAAGCTGTATTCCCTGGAACGAAGGCGGGACAGATACATGATTATATACACCTGAAAAATCCTAGAGGAACTAGTAACGATCTTGCACACGAAAATGACTCACAACGAAAGCAAAAGACTCGGCAGACGATACAACATCCCCCCAATGAAAAGCAGGGTTGTCACTAGCACGTTAAGAGACAATACAATAAGTGTCAGGGGCCGAGACTGAAGTGCCTCCCAGCATACATGAAGGGGATTAACAATAGACCCCTGGCTGTCTTCAAGCAGACACTGGACAAGCACCTAAAGTCGGTACCTGACCAGCCGGGATGTGGCTAGTACGTTGGATTGCGTGCAGCCAGCAGTAACATCCTGGTTGATCAGGCTCTGATCTACGAGGAGGCATGGTCACAGACCGGGCCGCGAGGGCGTTGACCACCGGAACTCTCTCCAGGTAAACTCCATGAGTCCTGTACGTCAATGTTCGCTCAAATAATACAAATTCCTACCTCATCCTATTGACTGATTCCATTAATTTCAAATATTTTTCAAACTAGATGAATAATAAAAAGATATTTGATTAATCACTTACTCACCTCAAGTAGTTTCCATTAGGAAAGTCTCCATTTAAATCCTCCTGACTGATTATGTACAGGCCATCAACATTGCCCATCAACGCCTGGTTTTCTGGGTTGTTGATGTCTGGTGCTGCATCAACGGTGAGAGCGTAGGAACACCAAGGGTAGGTTTCTAGATGTATCCTGGCTGTCAGCAGCAAGATGCACAACCTGGAGCAGTGATAGATGCAAATTTATCAGCGGTTGTTCAGACACACACACACACACACACACACACACACACACAAACGGCCAAACACTAATCTCTCAGCCACAGATCTTACACCAAGATGATTATATAACAATCACAACTTGACATGGTTGTGTGACCCACCGCCAACTAAGACACTTCTACAACTGTCATTTGGTAGTCTGAACCACCGTCAACTATCACACTTCTACAACTGTCACTTGGTTGTGTGAACCACCTCCAACTATCACACTTCTACAACTGCCTCTTGGTTGTGTGAACCACCGCCAACTATCACACTTCTACAACTGTCACTTGGTTGTGTGAACCACCTCCAACTATCACACTTCTACAACTGTCACTTGGTTGTGTGAACCACCGCCAACTATCACACTTCTACAACTGTCACTTGGTTGTGTGAACCACCGCCAACTATCACACTTCTACAACTGTCACTTGGTTGTGTGAACCACCGCCAACTATCACACTTCTACAACTGTCACTTGGTTGTGTGAACCACCGCCAACTATCACACTTCTACAACTGTCACTTGGTTGTGTGAACCACCGCCAACTATCACACTTCTGCCTTAAACCACCAACACTGATTTCATTGAACATTATTTTCGTATCACAGAAAGTCATACCGTCTTAAGTCATAATGAACAACTGTGACAGAATAAACACAAGTGTATAACAAAGTATTGGCCGTTAGGGTTACTGACGGTGCTCAAACTGAGAAGTTTTAGGTATTTACAAGTTTCAGAAATAAATTGTTCACTTCAAGAGACGACAGAACCTTTAAAATTATTGTGTTGATCATTGTTTTTTACCTTCACTTAAAACTTTTTGTATGCGGCGTATTACTTTTTAATCACAAAAAATTCAAGCAACTGTTTATGTGATTTGTTCCTAAGTGGAAAATTTGGCAAGAAATGTATTTGTTCCTCGTACACTGTGACCTTGAAGAAGACACCAAGAAGGTCGCCTTGAAAATAGTGCAAGAACCACTGAATTTTTGGGTAGAATACTCTTATACATTTATACTCATCATAATTATACTATTTTATGATTATTATAAATAATATCGATTTTGATAATCAGGTAAATAGCTGATCCAGTAAATGAAATGCAGATCATAGGGTCTGAGACGCTGTTAAATAAGATGTATAGAGAATAGATCCAAGTGGATCATTATAATCTTTCTGGCATCCAGTCATCGCCTTTAATGAGTTATTTGCTAAAAGTTATTTATCGAACATGATCGTAAAGTATTGAGGAATAATAATTAAGGATAGAGAGTCACAAGAGCTAATGAAGATGCACAAGACATTTTTCTTCCTTTAAAATGCAAAAAGGCATCAGTTTAACATGGTCTCCGTTAACAAAGTTTTGGATGACAATGAGCTGCTAGAGTAAGAACGAGGTGATATGTGGACATTATAATGCCCTTGCTGAGCAGGAAGCGTACAACTATATTACTGACTGACAAGTAAATATTAATTAATCTACTATGCTTAGTGTGAACAACTGCCAAGCAAAGGTGTCAGACTTAAACAAAGCTTCTCTCACTCTTGCTGACACAGAATCTATCTCCTACCTTGTTAATGATGACGTTGATATCATCGCTAACCTGATGTCAAATTCATTTACACTGTTAAGGACACTGAACCCCGATTCGGTAGGAAATTGCAAGAGAACTTGGCTTTTTGTGCCGCTCTTCTTGTTCTACTGCGACCTGAGCCAAAGAACCTTGTAATGGAGGAGAAAATGTGTATTGACACTGACTGCCAGTCAAGTAGTTGACCTGGATTCTAATTTTAGAGCTTGTACACACAGAAGTGGAAATAAATGAACCGTATACAGCTATCAAAATAATTTTGCATAATCTTACATAAAATATTACATAGAACGAGATTCAGAACTAATGAAATAAGTCTGTATCGTTGAAAAGAGATTCTCATCTGCTGGAACTTGAATATAAATTATAATGTACTGCTAGAATAAGATTCTGGATAATGACTATTTCCTACTTGTACCAGATGATACTGTCGACAAGATCATAAATGCTAAACAGTAAAGAGAATTAAAAATTCATTCTTAAACGAGACAGAGAACTGCTGGAACATGACTCAGACATTCATGAAAGAACATGAACTACTGGAAAAATGAACTTAATTAACTGCAGGAAGAAAGGTATTTATTGTTGGATCTACAAACCTGAACTAATCTAATAAGCCACAGTACGAGGTAAAGGAAAAAGTGAACTTCTCAGATAATTACTAGAAAGATCGGGACGATTTTTACAATCTGCCGAAGCTAGAAAGGGAATTTCCATAATTTCATAGCACTAGAGATTTACCAACCGCAATTAAATCACTTAACTTCTTTGATGTCAACAGTATGTTACTCACCACAGATGATGTCATGAGACCAGGAGCCAATAGTTGCACAGTGTCACACGTGGATGATCTTAATATTGAAGAAGCTCCTTGAACACAAGCGTCAAACAGCGCTTGTGGATCAACCAAGTATCAGTGACTTACCTAATCATTGTGGTTGTTAGAGTATGAATGAGGCGAGTGTTAGTGTTTAGAAGAGAAAGGAGCAGGATTGTCTTCCAGGAATAATGGAAGCTGAGTGAATGCTCACTGTCTTCCACTGGTTGGGTTATATCAAGCACTTCCGCCCCCAGCTTCCCACAGTGCTTGTCACAGGGGAGGGTTATATGTCACTGTTCATTTCTCAGATACGAGATACTTGTGGTAGCACAGGGGCACAAGAAATATTTTCTATATTAGAATTTGAATATTAAAAACCTCTCAAAATACTTCATCTTGCTTTTGCACACACACACACACACACACACACACACACACACACACGCGCGTGCTCACACACACACACACACACTAGGGCCAAAATACATGGAGGGTTAAGATGATTGAGGTGGAATTGGAAAACTTCATGTACCAACACGTAAGGGACACTACAAGAGAGAGAGGAGAGTATGAACCAGCGAGAGTGGACCTAGTATTCACCTTGAGTCGTGCAGATATTGAAGACATCACATATGAAAGACCCCTTGGGGCCAGCGATCATGTGGTTTTAAGCTTCGAATACACAGTAGAGCTACAAGTGGAGGGGGAAGCAAGAAGGCCAGGAAGAATGAAGCCAAACTACAAGAAAGGGGACTACACGGGAATGAGGAACTTCCTGAACGAGGTTCAGTGTGACAGAGAACTGGCAGGGATGACAGTTAATGAGATGATGGAATATGTAACAACAATGTTCAAGGGGGCTGAGGAGAGGTTTGTACCAAAGGGTAACATGAATAATGAAAAAGCCAGGATGAGCCTCCATGCACCCAATGGCGCATGGAGGTTAAAACCAAGTGTGCTAGGGAATGGAAGAAATATAGAAGAGAAAGGACCCAGGAGAATAAGGGGAGCAGTCGTAGAGCCAGAAATGAATATGCACAGATAGGGAGGGGGGCCCAACGACAATATGAAAACGACATAGCAGCGAAAGCCAAACCTGACCCGAACCTGTTATACAGCCACATCAGTAGGAAAACAACAGTCAAGGACCAGGTAATCAGGCAAGGAAGGAAGGAGGAGAGACAAAAAAAAATGACCGTGAAGTATGTGAGGAACTCAACAAGAGATTCAAAGAAGTGTTCACAGAGGAGACAGAAGGGGCTCCAGAAAGACGGAGAGGTGGGGTATACCACCAAGTGCTGGACACAGTACACACAACAGAGGAAGAAGTGAAGAGGCTTCTGAGTGAGCTAGATACCTCAAAGGCAATGGGGCCGGATAACATCTCTCCATGGGTCCTGAGAGAGGGAGCAGAAGCACTATGTGTACCTCTAACAACAATATTCAATACATCTATCGAAACAGGGAGGTTGCCTGAGGCATGGAAGACAGCAAATGTAGTCCCAGTCTTTAAAAAAGGATCAGACATGAAACACTAAACTACAGACCAGTGTCACTGACATGTATAGTATGCAAAGTCATGGAGAAGATTATCAGGAGAAGAGTGGTGGAACACCTAGAAAGGAATGATCTCATCAACAGCAGCCAACATGGTTTCGGGGACGGGAAATCCTGTGTCACAAACCTACTGGAGTTCTGTGACATGGTGACAGCAGTAAGACAAGAGAGAGAGGGGTGGGTGGATTGTATTTTCTTGGACTTCAAGAAGGCTTTTGACACAGTTCCACACAAGAGATTAGTGCAAAAACTGGAGAACGAAGCAGGGATAACAGGGAAGGCACTACAATGGATCAGGGAATACTTGTCAGGAAGACAGCAGCGTGTAATGGTACGTGGCGAAGTGTCAGAGTGGGGTACCTATAACCAGCGGGGTCCCACATGGGTCAGTCCTAGGACCAGTGCTGTTTTTGGTATTTGTGAACGACATGACGGAAGGAATAGACACCGAAGTGTCCCTGTTTGAAGATGATGTGAAGCTGTTGAGAAGAATTCATTCGATCGAAGACCAGGCAGAACTACAAAGGGATCAGGACAGGCTGCAGACCTGGTCCAGAAAGTGGCTGCTGGAGTTCAACCCTACCAAGTGCAAAGTCATGAAGATTGGGGCGGGGCAAAGAAGACCGTAGACGGAGTACAGTCTAGGGGCCAGAGACTACAAACCTCACTCAAGAAAAAAGATCTTGGGGTGAGTATAACACAAGGCATATCTCCTGAAGTGCACATCAACCAAATAACTGCTGCAGCATATGGGTGTCCAGCAAACCGCAGAACAGCATTCTGACATCTTAATAGGGAATCGTTCAGGACCCTGTACACCTTGTACGTTAGGCCCACATTTGAGTATGCGGCACCTAGCCAAGCACGTAAAGAAACTAGAGAAAGTGCAGAGGTTTGCAACAAGACTAGTGCCAGAGCTAAGGGGTATGTCCTACGAGGAGAGGTTAAGGGAAATCGACTTGACGACACTGGAGGACAGGAGAGATAGGGGGGACATGATAACGACATACAAAATACCGAGAGGAATTGATGAGGTGGACAAAGACAGGATGTTCCAGAGATGAGACACAGCAACAAGGGGACACAGTTGGAAGTTGAAGACACAGATGAATCACAGGGATGTTAGGAAGTATTTCTTCAGCCACAGAGTAGTCAGTAAGTGGAACAGTTTGGGAAGCTATGTAGTGGAGGCAGGATCCATACATAGCTTTAAGCAGAGGTATGATAAAGCTCACGGCTCAGGGAGAGTGACCTGGTAGCGACCAGTGAAGAGGCGGGGCCAGGAGCTAGTACTCGACACCTGCAACCTCAACTAGGTGAGTACAACTAGGCGAGTACACACACACACACACACACACACACACATGCACGGGCACACACACAAACAACAGTGCGCTTGTGTGTGTACTCACATTGTTGTACTCACCAAGTTGAGGTTGCAGGGATCGAGTCACAGCTCCTGGCCCCGCCTCTTCACTGGCCGCTACTAGGCCACTCTGCCTACTCCATGAACTTTATCATGCCTTTACTTAAAGCCATGTATGGATCCTACCTCCAATACATTTCTTTCCAGATTATTCCACTTTCTGACTATGACTGAAGAACTTCCTAACATCCCTGTGACTTATCTGAATCTTCAACTTCCAATTGTGACCCCTTGCTGCTATGTTCCATCTCTGGAACATCCTGTCTCTGTCCACCTTGTCGATTCCTCTCAATATTTTGTGTGTCGTTTCCATATTCATCCTGTCTCTCCTGTCCTCCAGTGTCGTCAGGTCGATTTCCCTTAACCTCTCCTCGTAGAACACACCTATTAGCTCCGGCACTAATCTTGTTGCAAATCTTTGTACTTTCTTTAATTTCATGACCTGCTTTGCCAGGTGAAGGGTTCCAAATTAGTGCTGCATATTCCAATATGGGCCTGACGTACACCGTGTACAGAGTCTTGAACGATTCCTTAATGAGATGTCGGAATGCTATTCTTAAGTTTGCTTGGTGCCCATATGCTGAATCAGTTATTTGGTTGATGTGCGCCTCAGATGTGTGTGTGTGTGTGTGTGTGTGTGTGTGTGTGTGTGTGTGTGTGTGTGTGTGTGTGTATGTGTATGTGTATGTGTGTGTGTGTGTGTGTGTGTGTGTGTGTGTTTGTCTCAGAGTAAGATAAAATCTGAGTATTTTGAAGGGTTTTTACTGTCACTCAAATTCTGATATAAACAACATCCCTTGTGCCCACATTGCTACCACAAGTATCTGGTATCTGAGAAATGAATCATAACATACCCACGCCCTCCATCGATCCCCAGGGACTGAAGCACTGTTGGAAGTGGGGGGCGGAACTGCTGGATATAACCCAACCAGGGAAAGATAGGAATCATTCACTCTGCTTCTATCATTCCAGGAAGGCAATACTGCTCCGTTGTTTCTCTAAACATCAATACTCACCACATATTCCAACGACCACTATGATAAGGTAAGTAAGTCACTGATAATAGGTTCCTCCAGTGCGCTGGATGATACCCGTGTTCAAAGATCCTCTTGAAAATTTACTTCTAATGGTGACACTGGGCAACTAATGGCTGTTTGTCTTTCGACTGATGCCTCTTCTGTGGTGGGTGACATGGTGTTGACACCCAAGAAGCTAAGTGACTCCTTTGCATTAGGGAAGTCTCTATTGCTGAGAAGTTATGGTACTTCCCTTTCCAGTTTCGGAAGATCATAAAAATGTCCCGATATTTCTAGGAATGATTTCAGAAGTTCTTATTTTTATTACCTCGGACTTAGTTTTAGTAGAGTAGTTCAGTTGTGTCCATCCAGCAGTTCACACCACTCTTCCTCCAGATTATTGTTCCAGCAGTTGTGACCATCCAGCAGTACACACCACTCTTCCTTCAGTTCATTGTTCCAGCAGTTGTGACCATCCAGCAGAACACACCACTCTTCCTTCAGTTCACTGTTACAGCAGTTGATAAATGTGTTACAAGCTAAGTCAAAGATTAAATATAGGGGAACTTAGCTTGATAGACAGCTTTTGCCTACACAGCCCTCCCTGCAGGCGATGTCTTGAGAAGCTGTTGTATATACATCTCAACGGGCGGGAAAAGAAATATATTATGGGTACAAATTACCCCTAGGGGGTATTATGTCAGCATATATCAGAAACTGATTGCTGACAACACTTACTTTTGTAGGCTCAATGGCCTGTATTTTACTTTGTATTGGTAGGCTAATAAACAACATATCCACTGCACAGCCGACCTATCATTGTTACGTTCATTAAACATACCTGGGTATTTGTAGCTGACCAGTAGTTGCACTCGGATATCCATTGTCTTGATTGAAGAATAGTGTTCTTTGATGAATGTTGCACTACACACTGTTGGTTCGCAACACTCGTTGTTACACTGTTCATCAAGATTTCTTTATTTATTCACAATCTTATCACTAAAGAAGTTGATCACACTTTTCTGTGTTTATATGTGTTTTGTTAGACACTTTATGCACACTAACGCATGGATCAGTGTTCTTTGTTGGTTATTCCGGCGTCAATGCGAGTCCCATCAGGGTCAAAAGTAATCTCCCGTCATAGCGTCTCGCCGCACCTCACTTGTCCCCAGCATAAAGGATATGCTGACTTAGTACATTTCGCTTCTTTGCCAAACTTCCACCAGGAAGCAAAGCAGAATGCTTGATTCTTGCTGTCTTAAGCATAGACAACAATGTACACTATCTTTACCATGGTAATAAACTGGAAGCCCGATTTATTTAATTGTCCTACTAAGGTAAGAGATAGACTGTCTCTTATTAAACTAAACTTCTTGCAACACTAGTCTCTTGCATGGAACCGCGTGATCATGTCAGATGCTCATACTGCATCTGAGATAAATTACTTGATGTAGCAGTAAACAAGACGTTTGCCCCTTCTGAGAGGGCTTGGCCCCTCAGGGCTGAAAGGGACTGAAGGGGGCTGATACCCCCCTCCTGGAGAAAAGTTCTCCACAGTTGTGACCATCCAGCAGTACACACACTCTTCCTTCATTGTTCCAGCAGTTCTATCTCGTTTCAGAATACATTATTAATTCTCGTTCCTTCCATTATCTTGGACAAGTAGAAACTATTCTTTATCCAGAATCTTATTCTTGAAGAACATGATCATTTACATTCCAGTTCCAGCAGATCAGAATCTCCCTCCAGCATAAAATTGCTTCACTAGTTCTGAGTCTCGTTCCATGTAATAGCATTTGTATAATTACATAAATTTACTCCTTTTTACAGCGGTATACAAATGTTTTATCTTTTAGTTTCTTCTATTTCCCAGGTATTCAATGTCAATGTTGCACTCCATTGCAAGGTTGTTTACCTCATGCTGCAATAGAACAAGAAGGGCATAATGAGCCAAGTTCTTTTTCAGTTTCCTGGTGAATCGGGTTCTATATTTAACACTGAAATGAATCCGACTTCAGGTTAAGGATGATGTCAGCGTCATCAAAAATAATGCAAGACAGAGCAGAGTTCTTCACATATGATTCTGCTTCCTCTTGTGAATGTCCATCATCTTGTTATTCCTCAACTCTCATCGCTCATCTTCAATTAATTGGTTAAGAGTTAATAACTCATTAGTGTGGTGCCTGGTGGAGAGGTTCTTGTGATATAAGTGGATCTATAATCTTCCTCAGATCTAATATGTTGCATCTTAGCCCCTCTGAGTTGTATTTTATTTGCTAGCACTGTGCAACTATTTACATGATTATCATAATGATGCTGATGATAAAAATGATAAAATAACAAAATGATTAGCAATATAAATAAAAATAACAATAATTATTATTAATTAGACAACATTCCTGGTGTGTTTACATTAAGGTCACAGTTTAGAGAAACGAGAACATTTCTTGACAACTTTTCCGGTCAAGAGCAAAACACAAACTATCTTTGTTGCTCGATTTTTTGTCTTTACAATAGTTTGTGGCTCAATAAAACACTAATATGCCACATGTCAAATGATCAAACTCAAACCATAGAAACTAATGACCAACACAGTTATGTTTAAAGTCAGGTTGTATCTTGAAGTCAACCGTTATTATTGAAACTTCCCTGTTATACGTGTGTGTGTGTGTGTACTCACCTATTTGTGGTTGCAGGGGTCGAGTCCTAGCTCCTGGCCCCGCCTCTTCACCGGTTGCTACTAGACCCTCTCTCTCCCCGCTCCATGAGCTTTATCAAACCTCGTCTTAAAACTGTGTATGGTTCCTTGAGCGCTTGAGGTTCCTAAACCTGTATTCCCTGGAACGCAGGAGGGAGAGATACATGATTATATACACCTGGAAAATCCTAGAGGGACTAGTACCGAACTTGCACACGAGAATCACTCACTACGAAAGCAAAAGACTTGGCAGACGATGCACCATCCCCCCAATGAAAAGCAGGGGTGTCACTAGCACGTTAAGAGACCATACAATAAGTGTCAGGGGCCCGAGACTGTTCAACTGCCTCCCAGCACACATAAGGGGGATTACCAACAGACCCCTGGCAGTCTTCAAGCTGGCACTGGACAAGCACCTAAAGTCAGTTCCGGATCAGCCGGGCTGTGGCTCGTACGTTGGTTTGCGTGCAGCCAGCAGCAACAGCCTGGTTGATCAGGCTCTGATCCACCAGGAGGCCTGGTCACAGACCGGGCCGCGGGGGCGTTGACCCCCGGAACTCTCTCCAGGTAAACTCCAGGTAAACTACGTCATTTTCTAGGCTATTCCACTGCCTTACAACTCTATGACTGAAGAAATACTTCCTACTATCTCTCTGACTCATTTGTGTCTTCAACTTCCAATTGTGGCCTCTTGTTTCTGTGTCCCCTCCCTGGAACATCCTGTCCTTGTCCACCTTGTCTATTCCACGCAGTATTTTATATGTCGTTATCATGTCTCCCCTGACCCTCCTGTCCTCCAGTGTCGTCAGGCCGATTTCCCTTAATCTTTCTTCATAGGACATTCCCCTTAGCTCTGGAACTAACCTTGTTGCAAACCTTTGTACTTTCTCTAGTTTCTTGACGTGCTTTATCAAGTGCGGGTTCCAAACAGGTGCTGCATACTCCAGTATGGGCCTGACATACACGGTGTACAGTGTCTTGAATGATTCCTTACTAAGGTGTCGGAATGCTGTTCTCAGGTTTGCCAGGCGCCCATATGCTGCAGCAGTTATCTGATTGATGTGTGCTTCCGGAGACATGCTCGGTGTTATACTCACCCCAAGATCTTTCTCCTTGAGTGAGGTTTGCAGTCTTTGGCCACCTAGCCTATACTCTGTCTGTGGTCTTCTGTGCCCTTCCCCTATCTTCATGACTTTGCATTTGGCAGGATTAAATTCGAGAAGCCATTTGCTGGACCAGGTGTCCAGTCTGTCCAGGTCTCTTTGAAGTCCTGCCTGGTCCTCATCAGATTTAATTCTCCTCATTAACTTCACTTCATCTGCAAACAGGGACACTTCTGAGTCTAACCCTTCCGTCATGTCGTTCACATATACCAAAAATAGCACTGGTCCTAGGACCGACCCCTGTGGGACCCCGCTCGTCACAGGTGCCCACTGTGATACATCATTACGTACCATGACTCGTTGTTGCCTCCCTGTCAGGTATTCTCTGATCCATTGCAGTGCTCTTCCTGTTATATGCGCCTGATGCTCTAGCTTCTGCACTAATCTCTTGTGAGGAACTGTGTCAAAGGCCTTCTTGCAGTCCAAGAAGATGCAATCAACCCACCCCTCTCTCTCTTGTCTTACTTCTGTTATTTTATCGTAAAACTCCAGAAGGTTTGTGACACAGGATTTGCCTTCCGTGAATCCGTGCTGGTTGGCATTTATACTCCTGTTCCGTTCCAGGTGCTCCACCACTCTCCTCCTGATAATCTTCTCCATAATTTTGCATACTATACACGTCAATGACACAGGTCTATAGTTTAGTGCCTCTTTTCTGTCTCCTTTTTTGAAAATGGGAACTACATTTGCCGTCTTCCATACCTCAGGTAGTTGCCCAGTTTCCAGGGATGTGTTGAAGATTGTGGTAAGTGGTACGCACAACATATCTGCTCCCTCTCTAAGGACCCATGGAGAGATGTTGTCCGGTCCCATTGCCTTTGAGGTATCGATGTCCCTTAGCAGTTTCTTCACCTCCTCCTCATCTGTATGTATGTCGTCCAACACTTGTTGGTGTATTCCTTGTTGGTGTCCCCATCTGGTCTGTCCCCCCAGAGTCCTTCCTGTCTCTACTGTAAATACTTCCTTAAATCTCGTGTTGAGCTCCTCACATACCTCTTGATCGTTTCTTGTGAGTTCTCCACCTTCTTTCCTCAGCCTTATCACCTGGTCCTTGACTGTTGTCTTCCTCCTAATGTGGCTATACAGCAGTTTCGGGTCAGATTTGACTTTCGATGCTATGTCGTTTTCATACTGTCGCTGGGCCTCCCTCCTTATCTGCGCATACTCGTTTCTGGCTCTTCTACTAATCTCCTTGTTTTCCTGGGTCCTATGCCTCCTGTACCTTTTCCATTCTCTGTTGCACTTAGTTTTTGCCTCCCTACACCTTCGGGTAAACCAAGGACTCGTTTTGGTCTTCCTATTATTTCTGTTTCCCTTGGGAACAAAACTTTCCTCTGCCTCCTTGCACTTTGTTGCCACATATTCCATCATCTCGTTTACTGATTTTCCTACCATTTCTCTGTCCCACTGAACCTCCTGCAGGAAGTTTCTCATACCTGTGTAGTCCCCCCTTTTATAGTTTGGCCTGTCCCCTTCAGTTCCTGTTACCTTCTCCACTTGTAACTCTACTATATAGTCAAAACTCAGAACCACATGATCGCTAGCTCCAAGGGGCCTCTCGTAAGTGATGTCCTCGATGTCTGAACTGCTCAGGGTGAACACAAGATCCAGTCTTGCTGGCTCATCCTCCCCTCTCTCTCTGGTTGTGTCCCTGACATGTTGATGCATGAGGTTTTCAAGTACCACATCCATCATCTTGGCTCTCCATGTTTCGGGACCCCCATGTGGCTCCAAGTTTTCCCAGTCGATCTCCCTGTGGTTGAAATCGCCCATTACCAGTAACTTTGCTCTGCTCGAGTGAGCTCTTCTTGCCACCTCAGCCAGTGTGTCCACCATCACCCTGTTGTTTTCTTCGTACTCCTCTCTTGGCCTCCTGCAGTTCTGTGGTGGGTTATACATCACTCCAATGACTACTTTATGTTCTCCGGACTGAATTGTACCTACAATGTAGTCTCTTTCTCCAATCATGTCCATGCCTTCCATTTCCTCAAATCCCCATTGGTGTTTTATGAGCAGTGCAACCCCTCCTCCCCCTCTACTCCTTCTATCTTTCCTCAGGATCTGATATCCTGTTGGGAAGATTGTGTCTGTTATTGTCTCAGCGAGTTTTGTTTCTGTGACTGCTATGATGTCTGGGGATTTTTCACTGATTCTTTCATTCCACTCCTCATGTTTATTCGTTATTCCATCCGCGTTTGTGTACCAAACCTTTAGTTTCTTTTCTATCATTGTGGTCATGCAAGTATATTGGGGTTGGAGGAGCGAGAGCCTTGGTGGGGGCCTGTATGGGGCTGTGGTGTAGGTGGGGTATGTGTTGGTGGGGGTGGGGTCAGAATGCCCATAAGGGACAGCTGTTGGGGTGAGGTTTGTGATATGGGGGTTGGTGGCAGAGGGAACAGTGAGTGGGTTGTAGTATAGGTTGCTCAGTTGCGTTGGGAATGTCGCGGGTGGGGTCTTTTGGTGGGAGATTCTGTGGGGTGTGTTTGCCCTTCCTCCTGTGTCTGGGTCCTGCTCATTTTCATTGCTTCTCGTTCCTCCTTGCGTCTCTGTACCCTCTCTTTCAGTGTAGTCCTTTCTTCTTGTGTTCTGTCGCGGTCGAGGTATACTCTCTGGTACCCCTCTTTGTCCCTCAGTCTTGCTTTCTCTTGCAGAATCCTGATTCGAACTGATTCTTCCTTGAAAGTTACTCTGACAGGCCGTATCCTTCCACTCGCAAACCACCCAATTCTCTGAAAATTTGTCACCTGGGTCATATTGCCCTCCCCTATTGTTTTCATGATGCCTTCAATCATTTTTTTCTCCTCCTGTTTTATTTCTTCAAAGTTGGCCCCCTTGGCTTCTTGGAGCCCGTACACAAAAACTGACCTCGCCCTTTCCTCCTCCCACTGAGTCTCCATCTGCGTCCTCTGAGGCATTTTATTTCCTTCCATTGACATGTTCTTGCCTTCAGTCCCTGTCATATCTGAAACTTCTATTCTCAGTGGACTGTCTTTCCTGGCCAGCTGTCCCTTGCTACTGCAGTTGGCTGTTAGAATCTCTGCATATAACAAACCTTCATTGTCTTCGGACCTGTCGCTTGATCTTAGTGTGCTCATCGTCTTTTCCCTGGCCCCACGTGGGTCTGATAGGGCCTTCGTGTACGGCATGTCTCCGTTGTTGCTTACCATCCCCTTGTCTGCACCTGACTTTGAATTTCCATCATTGTCTTCAGACCTGTCGTTTGATCTCAGTGTGCTCATCGTCTTTCCCTGGCCCCACGTGGGTCTGATAGGGCCTTCGTGTACGGCATGTCTCCTGCGCCTGACTTTGAATTTCCTGATGTCACATCTGAATTGTCATTTGTCTCTCTAATCTGTTTCAGGCTTTGCAGTTTCTCTTCTAAGCACTGTATCCTAGCTTCTGCTGCTAAGACCTGTACTTCCCACTTCCTGCACTCTTCAGCTATCCGCTCTTCCATTTTCTTACCAAGCTCTACTATCTTCCTTCCCCACTCTTCCTCCCTTTTTTGGAGCTCTAACTCCCAGTCTTTCCTCCCTGGTTCGTCTACCAGATCTCTGGTTTTCCGTCCTCTAAGGCCACCCATATTTTTTTTTTGTGTGTGTGTGTGTGTACTCATCTAGCTTCACTCACCTAGTTGTGGTTGCTGGGGTCGATTCACAGCTCCTGGCCCTGCCTCTTCACTGACCGCTGCTAGGTGTGTGTGTGTGTGTGTGTGTGTGTGTGTGTGTTTGTGTGTGTGTGTGTGTGTGTACTCATCTAGCTTCACTCACCTAGTTGTGGTTGCTGGGGTCGATTCACAGCTCCTGGCCCTGCCTCTTCACTGACCGCTGCTAGGTGTGTGTGTGTGTGTGTGTGTGTGTGTGTGTGTGTGTGTGTGTGTGTGTGTGTGTGTGTGCATTTAAATATTTTGTATATTCCCATAATCAATTTGTCTCACCGTCCAGGTTGTGCATCTTGCTGCTGGCAGCCAGAATACATTTAGAAACCTTCCCTTGGTGTTCCTACGCTCTCACCGTTGATGCAGCACCAGACATCAACAACCCAGAAAACCAGCCATTGATGGGCAATGTTGATGGTGTGTACACAGTCGGTCTGGAGGATATAAATAAAGGCTTCCCTAACATAAACTACTTGAGGTAAGCGAGTAATTATGTTTTTAATATTCGTTTAGTTTGAATAATATATGGAGTTACAGGAATCAATGCTTAGGGTGATGTGGTTGTAGCAGTTGACACTAGTCTTGGAATTTGCATTGAGGTAGAGAGGGTTGGGTTTCTACAATACCGGGATTATTTTCTCAGATGGTGCATTGATCGACATACTTCTAATTTGTTATTATATGCTTGTGAGAGTGATAAACCCGTTTGGGTTTTACGGCACCTATGTAATGGGACTCAATGACATTCTGTCTAAGGGAAGAGATGCTCCAATTCTTTGGATAGAGAACAGAATTAGGAAATGCCCTCCCCCCAAAAAAAAAATTTGGACAAAGAGTTACAGCACTGAGTTGGGCCACTTTTACAAAATGGTCGATTTCTACTTTCAAGAGAGAAATTTTTGACTCAATATTCGCTTTCGACATTAATTCAACATTCAATTCAATTCAATTCAATTCAAAGTTTATTCTCCATAAGGATTACAACGCTGAGTTTACAGAAATTTGGTTATTGTTTGGTTTACATGTAGTAAAATTGTGATTACAGAGTGTACCACTATAACGCTTAGCATGGCTAGGCATTTCGGGCATACTTAGTTTTATTCTTAATTGTAAAATATTACAAATTATGCTTAAGTAAAAAGCCAAAAAATGAAATACAATAGAAATCTGGGGGTACACAAGTAGTATGATAGTGATAATCTGAACATAATTGTTCAGTGTTACTCAGAGAACACCACCTCAGAACTGCCTTCACACATTTCCACTGTTCTCTACATCATTCTTTGTTTACAGTGTTGTAGACTTGAGATGCAACGGTTGTTTATGGAAGTATGGAAAATAAGAGTTGCAAATCAATTTCTTGTCTTCATTCATCCCAAATCTTATGGGAATATTAGGAATACAACCATCATCTCGCTCCATTATTATAATCAAGGGGAAGCGCAAAACCAGTAGGATTATACAGCATTTGTGTGAGAATAAATGACCATCAAAAAGTTTCCAAAGTTTCCCCTTCGAGTCCAGGAACCTAAAAATAACACAAAAATATGAGGAGGTTTATCCATAGACAAACATACAGGAGAAAGACTGCCAAACGCACAAGCCCTGCTGAAGCTTGTATTACTTTACACCTGTAGGGCCCAGCCAGCACGCCTCTAGCCAGGATATTTGTTTTGTGGCCAATGACATAACTATAAGGAAGAGGACTGTAACAGAGCCACCTAATAACAGAACCTTAGCTTCCTCATCTGCCGTTTTATTCCTCAGTCACCAACATGGCTTAGCACTACTAGAACTCAAAAGCTCTTCTAGATATTTCATTTTTCTGCTAGACAAGTATGATACGATGTACTGTAAAGTTCCCCGGGGCAATGAAAAACAGTAATCAGGCTTCCCCAATCACCTAACTGAAGCGTACTTCCTAGAAGTGCTCTTCTTGGGAGGCTGTACACTGACCTCAGCGTCTTTGTCACTTCTTGAAACATTTCTGAAACTCTTCATTCGTAATGGCGTCTAGTGTAGACAGAGATTTTGTTTGAATTACGTTACGCCGTTTAAACGCCACCTGGTGACTGTAATTTTTATTTTTAGTTAAGAGAAAGTAGTCACACTGGGCATGATCTGGGAACTAAAGAGGATGTGAAGTGAACGACATGGTTTCTGGCCAGAAAAAGCTAGTCAGAAAGTGCCACGTGAGGAGGGACACTGTCATGGTGAATGTGCCACACGAGGAGGGACACTGTCATGGTGAATGTGCCACGTGAGGAGGGGCACTGTCATGGTGAATGTGCCACGTGGGGAGGGGCACTGTCATGGTGAATGTGCCACGTGAGGAGGAACACTGTCGTGGTGAATGTGCCACGTGAGGAGGGGCACTGTCATGGTGAATGTGCCACGTGAGGAGGGACACTGTCATGGTGAATGTGCCACGTGAGGAGGGACACTGTCATGGTGAATGTGCCACGTGAGGAGGGACACTGTCATGGTGAATGTGCCACGTGAGGAGGGGCACTGTCATGGTGAATGTGCCACGTGAGGAGGGGCACTGTCATGGTGAATGGGCCACGTGAGGAGGGGCACTGTCAAGGTGAATGTGCCACGTGTCATCCTGACTGTTCTCACTACGTTTATGTTTCTCACTCAGTTTAATCAAAATATTTATGTAGATGTAATTGCATGTAGTGATAATCTAGGGAAAAGTGTATGTACGGGAGAGAGCATTCAAATATTTGTAGGAATTAATACAGCACAAAGTATATTTTGGAGATGACTGGAATAATTATCAACTTGATATTTTTTGTTTTCCTCCACAGATTCAATTACTCATTTTAATAATCCTTCTATTCTCTTTTAACTATTTTTTATTCTTTTACTTCTCCGTATCTGGTAGCAATAATGTGGAGAACAAACGAGGCCGCAATTTCCTCAGGTCTGTATAGATGAAAAGTCTTATGCTCCGAATTTCTATTCCGTTTTTTAAGACTTCTCAATTTTAATGTTAACATTTAACCTAATTATGGAAGTAATATTTGCGAAATATGAAAGCGTTGTATATATTAATTTTAATTATCTTATTTTGACTAGAATATATTAAGGGAAAGAACAAATACTATTAGATATTAAACTTTACATATCAAACTTATTAAATCTACAAATACACTAAATTCACTGGAAATATATTAATAACCCATTGCAAGTAAAATAAAAACTAAAAAAAAAAAAAAATAGAGCACAATATTATCACAAAATGTATAATTAACATTTTCGTGCTGCCAGATTCGGACGCAGTGACTACGATGACTACGACAACAATGGCAACGAGGAACTCACTGACTTGGTTGAGAAGCGAAGTCGCAACTTCCTACGTTTCGGTCGTGATCCTTCACGCAATTTCCTGAGGTTCGGCCGCTCCGTCGACTGTCAGCTCAGTTCCCTGTCACACGATGGCTGCGGCGTGAAATCCAAGTCCCTGGAAACTACATCTGAACCCTCAATTAAACAAGTGCAGATAAACTTATCATCCCACAATAATTCCTCAGAATCAGGGAAGATAACTTCTCAGCGCTGGAAGAGAGCTGTTCCAGGTGTATATGTATCACTACCTTATTACAGCCCCTCCGCCTGGGCCAGAAATATCCGTCCAGAAGATGAAATGATTAACGAATTCTCTTCTGAGGATACAAAGGACGTAAACAAACGTGGGTATAACCGAGGCTTTTTGCGCTTCGGCCGCAACCGCAACTTTCTGAGATTCGGCAAACGTGATGGATTTGGCGGACACCCAGATTCATCCTCTGAAACCGGCGAGTCAGTGCTAGATGTTAGACCTGTGAGAGCCCCCCTGAGAAATTTTATTAGGTTTGGTTGAAATGGAAGATGAAATCCAACACCTCCATAACTTGTGACATGTATTACTGGCATGTATTATTCCCAGTATTATAGCCATTCCTTGAAAGCTGCCACATGTGTTTGGATAATAATTCTTTTCTATCTGTTTCTCTTTTACATTGTCTTTTATAGGAATCAAGATACAATAAGTAAAGATTCAAGAAATAAATATTTAGTGTAAAACATAAATATGTGATTCTAATATGAAAATGAAACCCAAATAAAATGTAAATAATGTTTAAGGAGCCAGCAGCACTGTAGCATATATAACATATATTTATAAATGTGCTTTACATAATAGGAGAAAAATTATTTTTACTAATCAAACAGGAATGACAATGTAACACTGCTCCTTTCAAATTTATTAAAGTATATGAGACAATCTTTATTCTTATTATGCTCATTTGTAAGAGTAAATTTACTGTCGTTTCTCGATTTGCAAATTGTTTAGTTCAAATAGCGAAGGTTGAGCAGCCCTATGAGACCCTCAAGAGTATTTGATAAGACTAGTTCCTCCTTAGGGAAATGTAAAGATAGAAAAATCAATGATAACGTAATAAGATAATGTATTTTATTAATATGTAACACCATAAGTGTCCTGGGCCCAAGACTGTTCAACAACCTCCCATCAAGCATTAGGGGAATTGCCAATAAACCCCTGGCTGCCTTCAAGAGAGAGCTGGACAGATACCTAGTCAGTACCGGATCAGCTGGGCTGTGGCTCGTATGTTGGACTCCATGCAGGCAGCAGTAACAGCCTAGTTGATCAGGCCCTGATCCATCGGGAGGTCTGGTCATGGACCGGGCCGCGGGGGCGTTGATCCCCGGAATAATCTCCAGGTAACCTCCAGGTAAAACTAGTAAAGACTATAAAGCACTTAAACATGAAATTAATCCTACTTGAAGCAAAGAAATGAAAAATGAAATATATGAATAATTAGTGACTCAAACTATGTACACAATTATGTAGTGGAGAATTGTGCCGTGCTGATTGTGCACGAATCTCTGAGTCATGGTTTTCAATGTTGAGCCATTGTTGATGACCATGGGGGAGGAGTGTCACAAGTTGACGTGACTGTTGACACACTGAGTAGACAGTGACTAATACCTGGAGTTTGCCTAGAGAGGGTTTTGGGGGTCAACGCCCCCGCGGCCCGGTCTGAGACCAGGCCTCACGAGTAGAGATTCTGACGATCAGAAGTATTGTGATCCTCTGACCACCATAACATTTGTGAAGCAGTTGAGTCGCCAGAAGAGAACCACCACGAAACATTGGTGATGTGATAATTGAG
Source organism: Cherax quadricarinatus (assembly GCF_038502225.1). NCBI lineage: Eukaryota > Metazoa > Arthropoda > Malacostraca > Decapoda > Parastacidae > Cherax > Cherax quadricarinatus. Next base: position 21,006,570 of record NC_091367.1, read on the forward strand.
GAACGGCTGTTAGAATGGTGTAGCTGACTGCGAGTCGGCTACAAGTGGAAGGGGACCAGTGTAGGTACAGATGCCATATTAAATGAAAGATTTGTTTAAGATCTGTTTAAGATCTCACCTGTGTCGGATGATCCGAGCCGATAATCAAGGCAAGAATAACTTAACGCCAAATTACACAGTAATCGAGAAATCACTCACATGATAGGTGAACAGCCTTTAAAATAAATGGTGAAGATTTATATTATGACGTTATGCTACGAAACTCCAAATCATGACAGAAAGAAACAATCCTAAACAAGAGTAAAGCTCTTGTTTAAAAGAAATTAACCCACACACATAGTAAATTAAACAGAATTGGAATGAATACAGATTTGATGGGAGCCGAAAGTCAAGTAACTGAGAAATGGTGGGAGGGACACACGTCAACTCCCACTCTCCAACAGACTACCCATTCACTCACACTTCCATCACTCTTATCTAATGAACTTTTCCCTCACAAAATATTACATATCTCTTATGTGAATATTTTATCTAATATAAGTAATATCCATACGAATTTAAATTCAAATTTTTATTTCTCCTACCAAGTAATCGGATAAAGTATCTTACATCTAATAAAAACATTGTCAACTACACAAAGCTACTAGTATGCAATGAATTTTTAGTAAACTAATTCTAATGTTTAAAATCTAATTAGCAACTGGACATTGATTATTAAGCAATGATTCTTAACTAAAGTTGAATAATAATGATGGTAGATAAATGAACAATAGTACAACTTTTAAATCATGCATTATGTATAATTCATCTTAAATTAAGTAGATAAATTAAGACATGTGTAACACTTGGGTATCTTTAATGAGGAAACGTTTCGCCACACAGTGGCTTCATCATTCCATACAAAGGAGAATGGTGAAGAGCAGGAGGAGTGTGAGGTAATCAGTCCCTCAAGCTTGAGTCGATGTAATCAGTCAATTAATCTTGAAAAGAATACAGTATTTGTGGGAAGAAGTGGCTTATATACTGTAGACAGGACTGATGAAGCCAGTGTGTGGCCAAATGTTTCCTTATTAAAGATACACAAGTGTTGCACATGTGTCTAATTTATCAACTTGTCGGTTCTCTGAACCATTCATATACATAAATTTAAGTAGGATTTACTAAACAGTTAACTACTATTATCTGCACAATAACGAAAGAAGCTAATGTAGGAATGGTTCAATTTTAAAACTATTATTTATTATTCTAATAAGATTCAATGGTCAGGAGAGTGAATGGAGATGAAGATACAGGAAGTTACTTAATAACAGTAGAAGTATAATGAGGCAAAACGAGTAATTAATTTTTTATGGGAGGTGGAGGAAGACTGCAAGAAGAACAGGGACAAAGTTGGATTTAATTGTCGTAGAGTATTGCTGGAGATGAGGTAATTTTTTTACAATAGCTTTGATTCGATTGGCAGACAAGAGACCTTTCCATGCTTCAGGATATGATTTTGCAGATCTTAGGGCATTTTATGTGCATTGAGATTCTGACTCACAAAATCATAATGACACGATTGCAAACAAACCTTACTACGGGTGGGGATAGAACCCGAGATCAGAGAGTCATAGAACTCCAGACCGACGCTTTAGTCACTGTACCAGTCGGTTTCAATAAGATTCATCCAACTAGGTATATTTCTACACCAAAGGAAGGTTAGCATAGCTGGACGAATCTTGTTGTAGGCAGCTGGCCCAGTGGGCAACGGGTCGGTCTGTAGCTTAATGACTCTGATCGCGGGTTCTGTCCCCGCTCGTAGTATGGTTTGAGATTTTGTATAGTCAGAAGAGGATATGGGGGATGTCAATCTGTTTTGTGCCTTGTGTCATGCCTTCTTGCTATGTTGCAGCTATCAAGGACAAATTTCAAAAGAGGGTTTGTGTTGCAGAATGCTTTATTGTATAATATATATATATATATATATATATATATATATATATATATATATATATATATATATATATATATATTTCGCTCCATTCTCTCTACATGTCCGAACCACCTCAACAACCCTTCCTCAGCCCTCTGGACAACAGTTTTGGTAATCCCGCACCTCCTCCTAACTTCCAAACTACGAATTCTCTGCATTATATTCACACCACACATTGCCCTCAGACATGATATCTCCACTGCCTCCAGCCTTCTCCTCGCTGCAACATTCATCACCCACGCTTCACACCCATATAAGAGCGTTGGTAAAACTATACTCTCATACATTCCCCTCTTTGCCTCCAAGGACTAAGTTCTTTGTCTCCACAGGCTCCTAAGTGCACCACTCACCCTTGTCCCCTCAGCAATTCTATGATTCATCTCATCTTTCATAGACCCATCCGTTGACGCGTCCACTCCTAAATATCTGAATACGTTCACCTCCTCCATACTCTCTCCCTCCAATCTGATATCTAATCTTTCATTACCTAATCTTTTTATCCTCATAACCTTACTCTTTCCTGTATTCACTTTTAATTTTCTTATTTTGCACACCCTACCAAATTCATCCACCAATCTCTGCAACTTCTCTTCAGAATCTTCCAAGAGCACAGTGTCATGAGCAAAGAGCAACTGTGACAACTCCCATTTTATGTGTGATTCTTTATTTTGTAACTCCACGCCTCTTGCCAAGACCCTCGCATTTGCTTCTCTTACAACCTCATCTATAAATATATTAAACAACCACGGTGACATCACACATCCTTGTCTAAGGCCCACTTTTACTGGGAAATAATTTCCCTCTTTCCTACATACTCTAACTTGAGCCTCACTATCCTCGTGAAAACTCTTCACTGCTTTCAGTAACCTACCTACTACACCATACACCTGCAACATCTGCCACATTGCCCCCCTATCCACCCTGTCATACGCCTTTTCCAAATCCATAAATGCCACAAAAACCTCTTTAGCCTTATCTAAATACTGTTCACTTTTATGTTTCACTGTAAACACCTGGAACACACATCCCCTACCTTTCCTAAAGCCTCCTTGTTCATCTGCTATCCTATTCTCCGTCTTACTCTTAATTCTTTCAATAATAACTCTACCATACACTTTACCAGGTATACTCAACAGACTTATCCCCCTATAATTTTTGCACTCTCTTTTGTCCCCTTTGCCTTTATACAAAGGAACTATGCATGCTCTCTGCCAATCCCTAGGTACCTTACCCTCTTCCATACATTTATTAAATAATTGCACCAACCACTCCAAAACTATATCCCCACCTGCTTTTAACATTTCTATCTTTATCCCATCAATCCTGGCTGCCTTACCCCCTTTCATTTTACCTACTGCCTCACGAACTTCCCCCACACTCACAACTGGCTCTTCATTGCTCCTACAAGATGTTATTCCTCCTTGCCCTATACACGAAATCACAGCTTCCCTATCTTCATCAACATTTAACAATTTCTCTCTCTCTCTCTCTGTGTATATATATATATATATATATATATATATATATATATATATATATATATATATATAATGTCGTGCTGAATAGGCAGAACTTGCGATCTTGGCTTAAATAGCAACGCTCATCTTTTAATATAGGACAAGCGAAATTTGTTTAAGCAATAAGTTCGCCAAAATCATTCTGAACCTTATGAAAAAAATATGTTTCACTCTGTATAGTATTGAATTATTGTTATTGTTAATAAATCTAAAATATATTTAGTTGAGTTAATGTAAAATATATTGCTATTGTTATAATAAGGTTAGGTAAGTTTTCTAAGATTCTTTTGGTGCAAAATTAAAAATTTTTACTTTAACATAAATGAAAAAATATATCTTCAAACGTATAAGAGAAAATTTCAGAAAGGGCTTAATTTTGAACGAGTTCTTGCTAATTGACCAGTTTTACATATTCGGCACGACATTATTAGTAGGTAGTAGGTTGGTACACAGCAACCACCCAGGTAGGTGCTACAGTCCTGCCAAGTGAGTGTAAAACGAAAGCCTGTAATTGTTTTACATGATCGTAGGATTGCTGGTGTCCATTTTTTCTGTCTCATGAACATGCAAGATTTCAGGTACGTCTTGCTACTTCTACTTACTCTTAGGTCACACTACACATACATGTACAAGCATATATATATATATACATACCCCTCTGGGTTTTCTTCCATTTTCTTACTAGTTCTTGTTCATTTCCTTTTATCTCCATGGGAAAGTGGAGGAGAATTCTTCCTCCATAAGCCATGCGTGTTGTAACAAGCGACTAAAATGCCGGGAGCAAGTGGCTAGTAACCCCTCCTACTGTATACATTACTAAATTTAAAAAGAGAAACTTTGGTTTTTCTTTTTCGGCCACCCTGCCTCGGTGGGGTACGGCCGGTTTGTTGAAAGAATATATATATGTCGTGCCGAATAGGCAGAACTTGCGATCTTGGCTTAAATAGCAACGCTCATCTTGCCATATAAGACAAGTGAAAATTTGTATATGCAATAATTTCGCCAAAATCATTCTGAACTTAGCGAAAAAAAATATATTTGACTGTGTTTGTTTAGTATTAAATTATTGTAAGCAAATCTAAAAATTATTTAGTTGGGTTAGGCTAAAATAAATTGCTCTTGTTATAATAAGGCTAGGTAAGTTTTCCAAGATTCTTTTGGTGCAAAATTAAAATTTTTTACATTAACATTAATGAAAAAATATATCTTTAAACGTATAAAAGAAAATTTCAGAAAGGACCTAATTTTAAATGAGTTCTTGCTAATTGACCAGTTTTACATATTCGGCACCACACATATATATATATATATAATATATATACATATATATAATATATATATATATATATATGACAATAGTATGAGCGCATATTTTGAACAGTGTGGAAGTGTGTTACTTTGCTCTGGAATGCACAGCGGCTTTTTTTTGTTGGGTTATTAATGGTTCCAAGTGCTTTGTAGCAGTAGATCCCCTGGCACAAATAACTTAGGTGAGGTGAGGGTAGATGAGAGAGTCGTATAATGTACGTAGTGTGATTTGTGGTACACATAATCAAACCCGACTCATCCTAACTGATCCTAATCTAACCTAACATTAACAACCTCTCCAAAAATTTGGTACAATTCTGAAATCAGACTTTATATTGTACATTTTAAACTGTCAGTTATTGAACTCCACGAAGCAGTTAGACTCACTCTTAACAGAGGAGAAAAAAAAAATACATTATTTTCTTTGTGTTCCCTGGATATTTAAGTATGGAATCGCAGTAGAAAATAAAGTTACTGAAATGAGAACAGGTCGCCCTCATTTTGCAAACTTTTCTAATCACAGAGTGAATTATTTGTCGATTTGTCATTCATGCATTTCTACGAGAATTATTTTTTTGTCGGTTCAGTTAGACTAGGTTCAGCTGGAATAGTTTTAGGGTGTTAGTAGACGGCGAAAATGTTTAGCTCAGAGGATAAACCTCTTCTCCGAGTCTGAGGCTGCACAGTTACACTCATACTTCCAAAATCAATAATATATATATATATATATATATATATATATATATATATATATATATATATATATATATATATATATATATATATATATATATATATATATATATGACACACACGATGCCTTCTACCTACTCACCAGGTGCCTGTCAACCCCAAAACTTACCTATTTTCTGAGATGCTCCCCAGCCTTCAGCAGTCCAAAACTCAAAGAATATGACTCTCTCCTGAAGGCCATGCTAGAGAGTGTATTGAATCTTTCCCTTGACGATGGACAGTGGTTGCAAGCCTCACTTCCGGTCAGGCTTGGAGGGCTAGGAGTACGCAGATCCTCCGAGATTGCTCTACCAGCTTTCCTATCCTCTTCCATTGCATCAAACGAGTTGATAAGACAAATTCTTCCTGACACCCTCAGTGACTCAGCAGGAATAGAAGACCCTAGCTATGTCAGTGCCATCACCGAATGGGAGACTCTTGCTGCTCCAGCACCAAACCCTAGTGCATCACTGGCTCACAGTCAAGCTGGGATAGCCCAATTGCTGAAAAGGTGCTTGCCAACATGCTCAGGGCTGCAACATCAGATAGGGAGATTGCCCGTCTCCAGGCTGTGAGTGCACCTCACTCCGGGGACTTCCTCCAAACAGTTCCCATATCGGCAATGGGAACGCGACTCGACCCTAAGACCCTCCGTATTGCAGTGGCTCTGCGCCTTGCTGCCCCAATTCACACAGAATATATGTGTATTTGCGGCGAAGTGCAAGCAGACCAATACGGTCTACATGGTCTTAACTGTTCCAAAACCAAGGGCTGGCATGCAAGACACAATGAGGTCAACGACATCATTAAGAGAACCCTTGCTACAGCTGGATGCCCTGCCGAGAGGGAGCCACGATCACTTGCAGCAAACAATACCCACAACCCAGCAAACAGCCACGACGGGATCACCATCTATGCTTGGAAGAATGGCAAGCTCTTAGCATGGGACTATACCTGTGTGTCCACACTGGCTGACACCTATATCCATCACAGTGTGGGGCGACAGGGAGGAGCTGCTGACCACAGGGAGGAGTACAAGATCAGCAAGTACAGGGACATTAGCCAACAGTATCAATTTGTCCCAGTGGGATCAGAGACCTTGGGATCATGGGGAAAAAATGCCACACGTTTCCTTAAAGAATTGGGTTCCAGACTCATCGACACCACCAGGGACCCAAGGGCAGCCACTTTCATGTTCCAGCGCCTCAGCGTCGCCATCCAGAGGGGAAATGCTTGCTGCATACTTGGTTCACGTCCAGCCTCGGAGGAGCTGGAGGAAATTCATCATCTTTGATACATTGTGCCATTGTATTCATGTTTATGTTTTTTTCTGTAAATGTATTCTGTTTATTAATATATATATATATATATATATATATATATATATATATATATATATATATATATATGTAATATATATATATATATATATATATATATATATATATATATATATATATATATATATATACATATATATATATATATATATAATAAATATATATATAAATATATATATATTTATATATATATATATATATATATATATATATTTATATATATATATATATGTAATAAATATATATATATATATATATATATATATATGTAATAAATATATATATATATATATATATATATATATATATATATATATATATATATATATATATATATATATGTAATATATATATAGATATACATTATATATATATATATATATATATATATATATATATATATATATATATATATATAATTGTTCCTGCCATTTCGGAATCCTCCATTTCGCTCTTCCTCTCTATTCTAGACAATATGTGCAGTTGATACTTAAATTTATTGCGAAACTTTCCGACTGCACAGTAGGCTCCTTCAGTCGACTGCTGCTTCTGCTGGTCCATCTGTATTCAGCTGAAGAAATCTACTATGTAAGCAAAACGTTTTGCAATAAAGATGCCTCAACGAATTAACATTTACGATATCTCTCGCTCTACTGACTTTACGGAAAGTGATGCAGTAAACCCTGTATCTGTGAATTCAGATTTCTTTTGTTTGAATTATCTGTGGTTTACTGTGACCCAAAAAATAACTCTTAATTTTGCTTAATAATGACCACAAAAGTAACGATGGTGACAGTTGTTCAAACACTAAGAGAAGCCGTCAAGTGCTGCCCATCAGTGAACAAGTGATAATTCTCAACTTACTGTGAGTAATTTATCAACTTTATCATAGGTATGTATGTAAACGAAAAACCACTAATTATATATAAATGGTTCGCTACTATCCGCGGTTTCGGGTATCCACGGTAAGTTTTGGAATTTATCCCCTCGGATACGAGGGGACTTGTGTACTTCTACCTCCTTCCTTACAGGATGTGAGAAGTTTATGGGATGGGATAGAATATACTGTGTGTGAGAGGGATAGTAGGACCGACTGTAGTCACAGTCTAGGATACAAGTTAAACAAATCATGGTACGGGTGGCGTTTGAACCCACGACAAGTTATAAAACTCACTCACCATGGATCAAATAGTACTTGTGATGTCCTGCTGGTCAAAACAGTGACATGGATATTTACATAGATGAATTGATTACCAAGCAAAATATTCCTTCAAAAAAGACTTGTGTATAAATGCCTGACTCGTAAATTTTTATTTATTTACTCGTTATTCTTGGAAAACATGCCCATGTAAGTACTGGAAGGAAACTACGGGATTCCCACGACTTAAGAATGATTGGGACTTTCAACTCAACGTAACGATAGAAAACATGGATGAGCAACTCTTCCTTATCATCTTTATACGCTCTGTACACAAACAGATGCTCCTTGACAACAGGAAACTACGCTGATAAGAGCTAACTTAAACATCTTAAGCACACAAGTGCAACTAATGTGACATTTGATTATGACAACGTTTCGCTCTGCACGAGAGCGAAACGTTGCCGCAATAAAATATCGCAATTGTTGTACTTTGTTTTTACCCAACACATTGGCGGTAATTTCAACATTATTACAACATGATCATCAACTTACCTTAGTGATGCTGTCATCTCTCTCTCGACGATCTGTGAAGCTTCACCTACCTGTAATGTAAATACTACGTATTAATACACACCTCCCAGGTCCATGTATACCAGGTTCATGTATTCCAAGTCCATGTATACCAGGAACATGTATACCATACTATCTACATCTTCAGGAACAATCTCAGTTATACCTCCTCATTCACGCTATACCTCCTCACACACACGTTATCCATGATATACCTCCTCACAACCATGCTATATCTCCTCACAACCGTACTATACTTCACACACACGTTATACCTCCTCACAACCACGCTAATACTACCAATACTACGAGTGATAATTAAAGTTATTAGTTAAAGAAAGTGAGAGGAAAGCTGAAATCATAATATTTCAAAGTGCAAACTGTTGGGGGTCTTAGGCGCTGTTGCCACATTGGCAGCGGTAGGTCTGAGGAAGTGACGTCACAAGTTGTGCGCCATTATACATATAAAGTGAAGTGTATATAATGTGAAGTGTATACTATCATCAGTGAAGAGTGACATCGCGTGAGGAAGCGGGATGTATGAGAATATATGGTTATAAACATCACGGGTGAAGGATCTCCAAAATAGGGATTTAAGGCCTACGTACGACGACTCCGTCATCAGCAGCTGGCAACCTGTCACCGCACCATTGAGCGCAAGTTTATTCGCCTATTTGTGGTTTGCATGTTGACGGCCCTGGCTGGCCTTGCATACTGTTTGATACTGGTCACTCACTCCTGCAAGCTATTACCAGAATTAGAATAGAAATAGCATAGACATAGTGAATATAGTGTTGACGAGTGTGAGAAGGTAGGTGGGACAAGCTTTTAAGGGCAACATTGTAAGACTGTGCATGGGTCGGTCAAGTCCCAGGAGGGTTGTGTCAGGTCACTAGAAGTTGCAGCCAGTCATTACACCACACAAGACACTCACACACACACTCACACTCAGGCGCATGTAAAATGGAGGGCACTGCAATGGATAAGGGAATACCTGACAGGGAGGCAGCAACGAGTCATGGTACGTGAAGAGGTATCACAGTGGGTGCCTGTATCGAGCGGGGTCCCACAGGGGTCAGTTCTAGGACCAGTGCTATTTTTGATATATGTGAACGACATGATGGAAGGAATAGACTCTGAAGTGTCCCTGTTCGCAGATGACGTGAAGTTGATGAGAAGAATTAAATCGGACGAGGATGAGGCAGGACTGCAAAGAGACCTGGACAGGCTGGACATGTGGTCCAGTAACTGGCTCCTCGAATTCAATCCAGCCAAATGCAAAGTCATGAAGATTGGGGAGGGGCAAAGAAGACCGCAGACAGTGTTTAGGCTAGGTGGACAAAGACTACAGACCTCACTCAGGGAGAAAGACCTTGGGGTGACCATAACACCGAGCACATCACCGGAGGCACACATCAACCAAATAACTGCTGCAGCATATGGGCGCCTGACAAACCTGAGAATAGCGTTCCGATTCCTTAATAAGGAATCGTTCAAGACACTGTACACTGTGTATGTTAGGCCCATACTGGAGTATGCAGCACCAGTCTGGAACCCACACCTGGTCAAGCACGTCAAGAAGTTAGAGAAAGTACAAAGGTTTGCAACAAGGCTAGTCCCAGAGCTCAAGGGAATGTCGTACGAGGAAAGGTTAAGGGAAATCGGACTGACGACACTGGAGGACAGAAGGGTCAGGGGAGACATGATAACGATATACAAGATACTGCGGGTAATAGACAAGGTGGACAGAGATAGGATGTTCCAGAGAGGGGACACAGGGACAAGGGGTCACAACTGGAAGCTGAAGACTCAGACGAGTCACAGGGACGTTAGGAAGTATTTCTTCAGTCATAGAGTTGTCAGCAAGTGGAATAGCCTAGCAAGTGAAGTAGTGGAGGCAGGAACCATACATAGTTTTAAGAAGAGGTATGACAAAGCTCAGGAAGCAGAGAGAGAGAGGACCCAGTAGCGATCAGTGAAGAGGCGGGGCCAGGAGCTGAGTCTCGACCCTTGCAACCACAATTAGGTGAGTACAATTAGGTGAGTACACACACGCATGTTTTACCACCTCTCTCTCACACACACGTTATACCTCGTCTCACACACACACGTTATACCTCGTCCCACACACACACGTTATACCTCGTCCCACACACACATTATATACCTCGTCACACACACACACACTATATACCTCGTCACACACACACACGTTATACCTCGTCACACACACACACGTTATACCTCGTCCAACACACACACGTTATACCTCGTCACACACACACACGTTATACCTCGTCCCACACACACACGTTATACCTCGTCACACACACACACACTTTATACCTCGTCACACAGACACACACGTTATACCTCGTCACACACACACACGTTATACCTCGTCACACACACACACACGTTATACCTCGTCACACACACACACGTTATACCTCGTCACACACACAAACGTTATGCCTCGTCACACACACACACGTTATACCTCGTCACACACACACGTTATACCTCGTCACACACACACGTTATACCTCGTCACACACACACGTTATACCTCGTCACACACACACACGTTATACCTCGTCACACACACACACGTTATACCTCGTCACACACACACGTTATACCTCGTCACACACACACGTTATACCTCGTCACACACACACACGTCATACCTCGTCACACACACACACGTTATACCTCGTCACACACACACCCGTTATACCTCGTCACACACACACACGTTATACCTCGTCACACACACATACGTTATGCCTCGTCACACACACACGTTATACCTCGTCACACACACACACGTTATACCTCGTCACACACACACACGTTATACCTCGTCTCACACACACACGTTATACCTCGTCACACACACACACGTTATACCTCATCACACACACACAAGTTATACCTCGTCACACACACACACGTTATACCTCGTCACACACACACGTTATACCTCGTCACACACACACACGTTATACCTCGTCACACACACACGTTATACCTCGTCACACACACACACGTTATACCTCGTCACACACACACAAACGTTATACCTCGTCACACACACACGTTATACCTCGTCACACACACACACGTCATACCTCGTCACACACACATACGTTATACCTCGTCACACACACACACGTTATACCTCGTCACACACACACACACGTTATACCTCGTCACACACACACACGTTATACCTCGTCACACACACACGTTATACCTCGTCACACACACACACGTTATATCTCGTCACACACACACACACGTTATACCTCGTCACACACACACACGTTATACCTCGTCACACACACACACGTTATACCTCGTCACACACACACACACGTTATACCTCGTCACACACACACGTTATACCTCGTCACACACACACACGTCATACCTCGTCACACACACATACGTTATACCTCGTCACACACACACACACGTTATACCTCGTCACACACACACACACGTTATACCTCGTCACACACACACACGTTATACCTCGTCACACACACACGTTATACCTCGTCACACACACACACACGTTATATCTCGTCACACACACACACACGTTATACCTCGTCACACACACACACGTTATACCTCGTCACACACACACGTTATACCTCGTCACACACACACACGTTATATCTCGTCACACACACACACGTTATACATCGTCACACACACACACGTTATACCTCGTCACACACACACACGTTATACATCGTCACACACACACACGTTATACCTCGTCACACACACACACGTTATACCTCGTCACACACACACACGTTATACCTCGTCACACACACACGTTATACCTCGTCACACGCACACGTTATACCTCGTCACACACACACGTTATACCTCGTCACACACACACACGTTATACCTCGTCACACACACGCACGTTATACCTCGTCACACACACACACGTTATACCTCGTCACACACACACGTTATACCTCGTCACACACACACACGTCATACCTCGTCACACACACACACGTTATACCTCGTCACACACACACATGTTATACCTCGTCACACGCACACACGTTTTGCCTCGTCACACACACACGTTATACCTCGTCACACACACACGTTATACCTCGTCACACACACACACACGTTATATCTCGTCACACACACACACGTTATACCTCGTCACACACACACACACGTTATACCTCGTCACACACACACACGTTATACCTCGTCACACACACACACACACGTTATACCTCGTCACACACACACACACACGTTATACCTCGTCACACACACACGTTATACCTCGTCACACACACACACGTTATACCTCGTCACACACACACACGTTATACCTCGTCACACACACGTTATACCTCGTCACACACACACACGTTATACCTCGTCACACACACACACGTTATACCTCGTCACACACACACACGTTATACCTCGTCACACACACACACACACACGTTATACCTCGTCACACACACACACACACACACGTTATACCTCGTCACACACACACACGTTATACCTCGTCACACACACACACACACACACGTTATACCTCGTCACACACACACACGTTATACCTCGTCACACACACACACGTTATACCTCGTCACACATACGTTATACCTCGTCACACACACGTTATACCTCGTCACACACACACACGTTATACCTCGTCACACACACACACGTTATACCTCGTCACACACACGTTATACCTCGTCACACACACACACGTTATACCTCGTCACACACACACGTTATACCTCGTCACACACACACACGTTATACCTCGTCACACACACACACGTTATACCTCGTCACACACACACACGTTATACCTCGTCACACACACACACGTTATACCTCGTCACACACACACACGTTATACCTCGTCACACACACGTTATACCTCGTCACACACACACACGTTATACCTCGTCACACACACACACGTTATACCTCGTCACACAGACGTTATACCTCGTCACACACACACACGTTATACCTCGTCACACACACACACGTTATACCTCGTCACACACACACACGTTATACCTCGTCACACACACACACGTTATACCTCGTCACACACACACACGTTATACCTCGTCACACACACACACGTTATACCTCGTCACACACACGTTATACCTCGTCACACACACACGTTATACCTCGTCACACACACACGTTATACCTCGTCACACACACACGTTATACCTCGTCACACACACACGTTATACCTCGTCACACACACACGTTATACCTCGTCACACACACACGTTATACCTCGTCACACACACACGTTATACCTCGTCACACACACACGTTATACCTCGTCACACACACACGTTATACCTCGTCACACACACACGTTATACCTCGTCACACACACACGTTATACCTCGTCACACACACACGTTATACCTCGTCACACACACACGTTATACCTCGTCACTCACAAAATATCGTAAAATCTTAGACCTTCATTAAACAAAGGAAATTATTATTATGATGCAGTGGAGGTGAGATTATCATCAGTTGTTGACCTCAAACTGACCTTTGTTGATGGCAGATGGTGTCTGTAGCCAGCTGGTGCTAGGGTATCCATCTGGTGCTAGGGTAGCCATCTGGTGCTAGGGTAGCCATCTGGTGCTAGGGTAGCCATCTGGTGCTAGGGTAGCCATCTGGTGCTAGGGTAGCCAACTAGTGCTAGGGTAGCCAACTAGTGCTAGGGTAGCCATCTGGTGCTAGGGTAGCCATCTGGTGCTAGGGTAGCCATCTGGTGCTAGGGTAGCCAACTAGTGCTAGGGTAGCCAACTAGTGCTAGGGTAGCCATCTGGTGCTAGGGTAGCCATCTGGTGCTAGGGTAGCCATCTGGTGCTAGGGTAGCCAACTAGTGCTAGGGTAGCCAAATAGTGCTAGGGTAGCCAACTAGTGCTAGGGTAGCCAACTAGTGCTAGGGTAGCCAACTAGTGCTAGGGTAGTCAACTAGTGCTAGGGTAGCCAACTAGTGCTAGGGTAGGCAACTGGTGCTGGGGTAGCCATCTGGTGCTAGGGTAGCCAACTAGTGCTAGGGTAGCCAACTAGTGCTAGGGTAGCCAACTAGTGCTAGGGTAGCCAACTAGTGCTAGGGTAGCCAACTAGTGCTAGGGTAGCCAACTAGTGCTAGGGTAGCCAACTAGTGCTAGGGTAGCCAACTAGTGCTAGGGAAGCCAACTAGTGCTAGGGTAGCCAACTAGTGCTAGGGAAGCCAACTAGTGCTAGGGTAGCCAAGTAGTGCTAGGGTAGCCAACTAGTGCTAGGGTAGCCAACTAGTGCTAGGGTAGCCAACTAGTGCTAGGGTAGCCAACTAGTGCTAGGGAAGCCAACTAGTGCTAGGGTAGCCAACTAGTGCTAGGGTAGCCAACTAGTGCTAGGGTAGCCAACTAGTGCTAGGGTAGCCAAATAGTGCTAGGGTAGCCATCTGGTGCTAGGGTAGCCATCTGGTGCTAGGGTAGCCATCTGGTGCTAGGGTAGCCAACTTGTGCTAGGGTAGCCAAATAGTGCTAGGGTAGCCAACTAGTGCTAGGGTAGCCAACTAGTGCTAGGGTAGCCAACTAGTGCTAGGGTAGCCAACTAGTGCTAGGGTAGCCAACTAGTGCTAGGGTAGCCAACTAGTGCTAGGGAAGCCAACTAGTGCTAGGGTAGCCAACTAGTGCTTGGGTAGCCAACTGGTGCTGGGGTAGCCAGGTGGTGCTACATTAGCCAGGTGGTGCTGGGGTAGCCAGGTGGTGCTGGGGTAGCCAGGTGGTGCTGAGGTAGGCAGCTGGTGCTAGGGTAGCCAGCTGGTGCTTGAGCCAAGCCACCTGTTCTGTCTTCAACAGTTTTGATTCATTGTTAATTTGTTATTTTTCTGAGAGCTCTCGCGTCGCAACACTCGCGTCGCGACACTCGCGTCGCAACACTCGCGTCGCAACACTCGCGTCGCAACACTCGCGTCTCAACACTCGCGTCTCAACACTCGCGTCGCAACACTCGCGTCGCAACACTCGCGTCTCAACACTCGCGTCGCAACACTCGCGTCGCAACACTCGCGTCGCAACACTCGCGTCGCAACACTCGCGTCGCAACACTCGCGTCGCAACACTCGCGTCGCAACACTCGCGTCTCAACACTCGCGTCTCAACACTCGCGTCGCAACACTCGCGTCGCAACACTCGCGTCGCAACACTCGCGTCGCAACACTCGCGTCGCAACATCATTGCCGCAACACGCCCACAGTGACACGCCCGCGATAACTCTATGAACTATAATCACTAATAACAACTCACTAGTTTACTACCATCGGTTATAATCATTACAAAGTAAGCATCGATAATAATAGCGCATTCAATACTGATTTTTTGAGCGTTAAATCCTTAGGGATTGCACACAGTCTG
>NC_091367.1:21022724-21123625 GCF_038502225.1 Cherax quadricarinatus
GAGAGAGAGAGAGAGAGAGAGATAGAGAGAGAGAGAGAGAATAAGAAAGAAGATGAATTTTTATCATCGCTCAAATTCTGAAGTAAATATCCCTCGTGCCCATGTGCTACCACAAGTTTTTGACATTTGAAAAATGAACCAAGATATATAAGCCTCCCCAGCGACAGAAGCACTGTAGGGGAGGAGGGGGGGTCGGTAACAGGTTGATATAACCCAACCACAGAAAGTCAGGGATCATTCACTCAGCTTCCTTCTTTCCACGAAGGCAATCCTGCTCCTTTCTGGTCTCCTAAACACACTCAACCACTATGATAAGGCAAGTCACTGACACTAGGTTCCTGCCTTGTGCTGGTTAGTACTTGTGTTAAAGGAGCTTCTAGAAAATAAGGATCGTCCACCGGTGACAACGTGCAAATATTGACTCCTTTCTAGACAGATCAAAAACTCGTCTCGACATTTCTAGTTATGATTTTAGTTCATATTTTCATTACTTCATTTTTTAGTCTTATTAGAATAGTTCAGGATTGTCGATCCAGCAATAAACATCTTTCTTGCTGCAGTTAAGTTCATTGTTCCATTGGCTCATGATCTTTCATGATTGATTCATGTGTCAGCAGTTCTCAGACTTTTTTCACAATGCATTATTAAATTTCCATTCCTACCATTCATGCGCTGTTTGGCAGTCTCCTCTCGTTCACAAAAGTAAATAGTCCTTTACCAGACGTTCTGTTTCTCGCCTTTCTCAAGAAAATCTTTTTCCAGCAGTTCAGTCTTATTCTAGTTCCAGAAGATGGGAATCTCCTTCCAACAATACAGAGACTTGATTAACTGCTGAATCTCATTTATGTAATAGCATTGTATGTAATTACATACAATTTTTCTATTGGGGTTTACAAATGTTTTACCATATTTTCCACTCCATTACACAATCGTATGACTCACGATGCAGTAGAGGAAGAGGGAGCATAAAGAGCCTAGTTTTTTTTTTTTTCAATTTTCCGTTAGGTCAAGTGCATCGACAAGACAGTAGTGTTGTTCACATGTAATTACTATGCTTTGAGAGTTCTTCACTGTAAACATAGCAGATCATTAAATAATCATCTGCTGTGCTCGTCAGTTGATGTGGTGCTAGTCGATGAAGAAGCTTAATTGGTCATGTAATTCTAAGCTTCCTGCATCATAATGTCTAAATATCGGCTGTGTTTCAAATGCCTCTCCCTGTTATCCAAAATTTTGTCAATGCAGATTGTCACAATTTTCCAGCTTAGAGGAAAAAGAATGTCCTCTGATTGGTCAGCTACAGTGCGTCTACATGAGCGATGCTGAAGAATGCTGTCATACTGTATACAAACTTCTCATGTGTCTTGTGACCGTCCATCGTTCAATCTTCGTATTGTACAACACTTTATACTGATCTTCGATTAATTACTGTGAGAAAAAACTCATTGAAGGTGGTCACTGGATGGCGGAAAAGTCTAATGATCTCGGGAACAAGACCTACCTAGAGCTTTGATTGCCTTTGTCCCTGGGTGTTGTAATTCACTTGCTGGTTTAGCGATTCACCTAATTATCTTAAGATTGATCATCATGATGAAAAAAATTATAATAAAAGTATTAATAAAATAATAATAATTATAATTTAGAATTTGGATAAATGCAATAGAGCAATCTCCCCACAGTTATGACTTCTTGCAGTATTTTTAAGGCGACATTCCTGGTGTCTTCACGTTAAGGTTCCAGTGTAAGAGGAAAGAACATTTATTATAACTTCTTCAGTCAAGAACAAAGAACGTAAACATTATTGCTCTGAAACTTTTAAATGACTGAAACTTGTGAGTGTGACCAACCTAAGTAGCACAATTGGTCTGAATTCGATCTTATGCGCTAGCGAATATTCTTTCATAGTTGTTAACTATGACTTATCTTGGGGTTGAAGACTATGGCTTCGAGATGTACGAAAATAAATGTTCAGTGAAATCAGTGTTGGTGTGAATTAAGACAGTAGTGTCTTAGCTGGTGGTGGCTGATACAGCCAAGTCACAGAAGTTTTCATTATAAAAGCATTCTATTAAAACCGTTGTGGCTGGTTGGTTATATTGCTCGACCAGGAACCTGTAATGAACAAGGTTTGAATCCAAAATCTATTCTTCTATATCACTGATAGTCGCTCATTATAACTTACCTTGGGTTTATGGATTCAATAATATGAGAAGTGATGTGGTATGGAAGGTTGGATGGGACAGTAGGGTCACAGTTGGTGGCTGTTGATACAACCTTGTCTCAGAAGTGTTTGTTGTTTAGTGCTGACAGTGTTTGCCCTGGTCTGAATATGTGTATGTGTAAGTGTATGTACTCACCTAGTTGAGGTTGCAGGGGTCGAATCCGAGCTCCTGTGTGTGTGTGTGTGTGTGTGTGTGTGTGTGTGTGTGTGTGTGTGTGTGTGTGTGTGTGTGTGTGTGTGTGTGTGTGTGTGTGTGTGTGTGTGTGTGTGTGTGTGGGTGTGTATGTGTGTGTATGTGTGTGCATGTGTGTGTGTATGTGTGTGTATGTGTGTGTGTGTGTGTGTATGTGTATGTGTGTGTGTGTGTGTGTATGTGTGTGTGTGTATGTGTGTGTATGTGTGTGTGTGTATGTGTGTATGTGTGTGTGTGTGTGTGTGTGTGTGTGTGTGTGTGTGTGTGTGTGTGTGTGTGTGTGTGTGTGTGTGTGTGTGTGTGTGTGTGTGTGTCTGTGTGTGTGTGTGTGTGTGTGTGTGTGTGTGTGTGTGTGTGTGTGTGTGTGTGTTTAAATAGTTTTATGTATTCTCAGTAAAATGGTGATTGAGAACACCTGAATAATGCCTGTCTCACCCTGCCAGGTTGTGCATCTTGCTGCTAGCAGCCAGCATACATCTGGAAACCTTCCCTTGGTGTTCCTACGCTCTCACCGTTGATGCAGCACCAGACATCTCCAGCAACCTTGAAAACCAGCCATTGATGGGCAATGTTGATGACTTTTACAAAGTGGGTCATCAGTATTGGAAGGGAGATTTCCCTAGTAGAAACTTCCTAAGGTGAGCCAATTATTAATTAATATGCTTTTACTATTAGTCTAGTTAAAATAATATATGGAATTAATGGACAAATAAATCATAAGGAAGATGGGAGGGGGAGGAGGGTGCCGGCAATAAAAAAAAAGGAATAGAACCAAATATTCGCTGAGTGGACATGGAGAGGGGAAGGGAAGATAGATCAATGTATTGGAAAGGAAATGAACAGGATAAGCGCAAGAAGAATTCAGAGGATGTAGAGATGTGTGATTATTGATGGGTGCCTCTGCAGGGCTTAACATAGCCACTCCATGCATTGTCTGTCTATACCACATTTACATAGTAATTAGTTCCACGTATTTGCCACCTTGCAGGCGCCAAATTTCTATATACTAACATGCATTTAGCTTATTGGAATTTTAAGATGTCATCTATGTCTTCCGATTCCCTCTCATCACATGTCCTTACTGTTTATTCCTCGGGATCTTTTGCATATTGTCTTCTAAACTTATCTAGAATTTTCTCTTGAATGATGTTAGATTAGGTTCCTTACATCTCTGATATAAACTCAGTTCTGGTACCAAAGTTTTCATAACACTTTGTATATTCCCTAGTTTCCATATAGAATAAAGATTCTTTATTTTGGTATGATACAATGTTTGTATAAGGGTGAATGATATTTGGATGTGCGTGCAAAAAGCCCCTTAAGCCAGGTTTCAGTATGAATAATAAGGGAAAATATTTAAGGAAACTTTTCCTGACTATAATATATATAATAAAGGAAAGAAAACTAAATGGACCTAAATTTTCATAGCATACTTTTTAATAAAAACTGCAAATACACCAAATTCTTTGGAAATGTATTAATATAACTATGCAATTAAAATTAAAAAAAAAATAAAAAACTATAACGCGAAATAATCCAATAATGTGTAATTGAATTAGCATTTTTCGTTTCATCAGATTCGGGCGCAGTAACTATGGCGACTACGATAACGAGGAACTCACTGGTTTAGCTGAGAAGCGAAGTCGCAACTTCCTACGTTTCGGGCGTGATCCTTCACGCAATTTCCTGAGGTTCGGCCGCTCCGTCGACTGTCAGCTCAGTTCCTTATCACTCGATGGCTGCGTTAAAAAATTCAAATCCCTTGAAACCACCTCTGTACCCTCAACCACACCAGTGCAGCAAAACTCATCATCCCACAACATTAATTCCTCAGAATCAGGGAAGATAACTTCTCAGCGCTGGAAGAGAGCTGTTCCAGGTGTATATGTATCACTACCTTATTACAGCCCCTCCGCCTGGGCCAGAGATATCCGTCCAGAAGATGAAATGATTAACGAATTCTCTTCTGAGGATACAAAGGACATAAACAAACGTGGGTATAACCGAGGCTTTTTGCGCTTCGGCCGCAACCGCAACTTTCTGAGATTCGGCAAACGGGATGTATCTGTCGAACACCCTGAATCATCCTCTTCCTCTGAAACTGGCGAGTCATTGCTTGATGTTAGACCTGTGAGAGCGCCCACCAGAAATTTTATTAGGTTCGGTTGAACTGGAAGATCAAACCCGACTGCAACGTAACTTATGACAGTTAATTATTGGCGTGTGATGTTGTTAACCTATTATTACACCCAGTATTTTAGCCATTTCCTGAAAGCGGATAAATGCTTGAATAATTATTTCTCTACGTTTCTCTCTCTTAAATTATTTTCTTTTACAGAAGTCGATTGATAAGTGAGGAAATATTCTCAGTGATATATTGCTCTGCAAACTCATGTATTTATATTCTAAATAAATATTGAATATGATTCTCTTATGATAACCTATATAAAATGCAAATAATATTCAACTAAGAAGCCAGCAGTACTGTACATATTAAAAAGAGTTTGATCAAGATGGTGAATCAGCAAGTGATTTATACATGTGTTTTTATGCAATGGGAGTAAAAAAAAATATTGATTTTCATTATGCTCATTTTCAAGTACAGGTGAGTTTACCTGGGTTTAATAATATATCTATTTCTCTCTTTTTCTTAAACACTTCCGGTCTCATTTTCATACCATCGCAGTGTACACCGATGATTCCAAGTCGGTATCGGGTTCGCAGCAGTGATTCCGGAGGGCGTCGTGCGAGGGCATTTATTAGCTTCAGCATTTTTACAAGTGAATTGTATGCAATTCTTGTAGTACTTATCCATATTACATCTACATCTGGGCGTGTTTCTTTACACCGGTTGTCTATGTTCCCCATCAGTAAAATGGGTATCTGGGTGTTAGTGGACTGGTGTGGGGTCGCATCCTGGGACACGGACCTAATTTGCGGGAAATGTTCAGCATAACAAGGGGCTTTCTATATAATAGCATGTCATTGATGTCATCTATGGTTTGTATACCTTGTACATGTACTTGTAGAGATAAAGATTAACATCTTTATTTCTACAAATACATATACTATTCTTATAACCAGTCCACAGTACACACCGGCCTACTCAGAGAATCAGGCATTGGTCTCACTAAGCCTACAAGACTCGCCTCAATTCCTTGGGATGAAGGTGATGAGCGGAATTCATAGGCACAAGTGATGCTGATTTGCAAAATCCACACTTATGCAAGCTGAGACAGATGTCCTTGTTTACACACTAGCTATGGTAGCACTCGTGTACAATAGTACCATTGTTTATTCATTAAGTTTATGGAAAGCTAAGCACATTATAGAATCTTTTATATTTAGAAGAAAGAATAAGCTCTGGTTGATGATGCGTCTTTACTTTCCATTAGCTTCTGTATTTTATATTTTTTGGGGATGCTTACCTGGAATTTACCTGGAGAGAGTTCCGGGGGTCAACGCCCCAGCGGCCCGGTCTGTGATCATGCATCATGGTGGATCAGAGCCTGATCAACCAGGCTGTTACTGCTGGCTGCACGCAATCCAGCGAACGAGCCACAGCCCGGCTGGTCAGATACCGACTTTAGGTGTTTGTCCAGTGCCTGCTTGAAGACTGCCAGGGGTCTGTTGGTAATCCCCCTTATGTATGCTGGGAGGCAGTTGAACAGTCTAGGGCCCCTAACACTTATTGTATTGTCTCTTAACGTGCTAGTGACACCCCTGCTTTTCATTGGGGGGATGATGCATCGTCTGCCGAGTCTTTTGCTTTCGTTGTGAGTGATTTTCGTGTGCAAGTTCGGTACTAGTCCCTCTAGGATTTTCCAGTCGTATATAATCATGTAGCTCTCCCGCCTGCGTTCCAGGGAATACAGGTTCAGGAACCTCAAGCGCTCCCAGTAATTGAGGTGTTTTATCTCCGTTATGTGCGCCGTGAAGGTTCTCTGTACATTTTCTAGGTCAGCAATTTCACCTGCCTTGAAAGGTGCTGTTAGTGTGCAGCAATATTCCGGCCTAGACAGAACAAGCGACCTGAAGAGTGTCATCATGGGCTTGTGAAGGATTTCTGGCAAACTTTGCGTATTCTTTCATAAATCTAAATTTTTATCAGGTTAAGGAGAACTATTCATGAACTATTGTGTAAGTTCACTTTATTATTCTTGTCCACCTATGTTATGAAAAAATTCTAGGACTTATGAAATCGTAATAACACGTTTGAAAAACCCAGGAAAAGGTGGGATTTGAACCCATGGCAAGCGAGTCGTAAAACTCCAGACCAAAATGGATTACCATTGGTCTGAAGTACGACTCCTTCGTCATGGGTTCAAACCCCACCCGTTCTGTGGTTAAAATTCTAGGAGATAACAGGAAGGAAAAGGAAAGGGAAAAGAAGTGTAGAAGCAGGAAGAGAACGAAGAGGTAATGATGGAAGACAAAAGAAAGGTACTGGAGAAAGGGAGGGAGGGAGGGGGAGAATGACAGAGAATTAGAAAATGAATAAGTGTGAGGATTGAGATGAAGGGTTTGGGATGGAGTTGACGGGTTAATGTGGATGAGTTGAGGAATTGAAAGGATAAGAACTTTGAGAATGAGAGAGGGAGAAACCCGGATAAGAGATAACAAAACCTACAGGGATGGCAGAGGAATCATAGAGAAGGAGGAATACGAGTTGGAAAGAGAGAGATAGGGGGAGGGGGGAAAAAGACAGGCAGATTGCAAAATGTAGAGTTCTACGCCTTTTCCAAGTTCTGATGTCGAGTATAATGTCTGGACGCTGATCTCGTGGGTGGTGTTGCCTGAGGGTTATCGGAGCAATGGTGCTAATGTGTAACATCTTGTGGAGTCATAAACATCCAGAGAGTAAAGGGAGAAAGGAGACGAGCGAGTTTGATAAAGAAAAAGAATAAGGGAAAAAAGACACTATTTAAAAAAAAAAGCACCAAATGATACAAATAAAGCAAAATATAAGGTTAAGAACACTGCCATAAAAGAGAATCAACCCACAAGTGAATTCTACACCTTCCACAATTGGTCCCCCGACGCTGGCAAGCTCAAACAATATTTCAACTGAAATATAAGATCTCATACCTCTCCTGAGGAGGAGGTGAACCTCGGGGAGCGCTGATGTCCTCCTTAACAAGACAGAACACAAGAGATCTCATCGTTGCATCTTCATACTAGGTTCCCAGTTGTTAACAATATATTTCTTCACGTCATTTCAGCGTGTTAAAAGGAATTAAAAGCCCAAGAGAGTTGAAGATCGGATTAGGGTCGTGGTCATCGTAAAGGGAGGTAAGTAACCCCATTAAACATATGTGTAAGAGGGCGGGAGCGACCCCCCCAACACACACAGACAAACACACGTGATTGAATGTGTGAAACTAATAGTGATAATTAAGAGACGGGACCAGGAGCTGACACTCGACCTTTGCTGCTACATAGATGTCAGTATATACAGGCGGGTTCATGAGTGCGAGATATTAGACTTACAGCAGGGTCATACTACAAATGTTTGAGCGGTTATTAGTGAACGATAGTGTCTATAAGTTGTCACACAAGTATATTCAAAGTATCCATAGATTGATAAGCAAAACGAAGGTAAAATATCAATAGTTCTCGTGCGAGGGTGTCGATACTAAACTAATAGCGAGGGAAGGTGCTCAGGACAAGAGGAAGTTGCCATAGAGGATCGCAAAACAGCAACTAATAGCGAGGGAAGGTGCTCAGGACAAGAGAAAGTTGCCTAGAGGATCGCAAAACAGCAACTAATAGCGAGGGAAGAGTAAACAAAGTAAAAAATAAGAGCAGAAAAATTGGAATTCGTGAAGTACTAAAAATTTAATGAAATCTTGGTTGTGGGAGATCAGAAACTTGAAACAGAAAATTACTTCTGAGGATAAAAATGGAGGCTTAGAGAACACCGATTCTCAGGTGGCAAGACTCCATGTTCATCGTAATTAACATCAAGTCATAAAGGACAGGATAGCACATCAGTTTATGGATAGCGGATTTTTCAGAGCAGTAATCTCTCATTTTCGGCTTTCATTTCTTGCCTATGTTGGGTATCTCTGCTCCATGCTGTGAGATTTCTAGGCTCAAGCAGTGGTAAATATAATTATAAAAGTCACAGCATTTCTAACTTAGTTCCCTTCAGTGTTGAAGCCCCGAAAATAAAACTGCTTATTGTTGGCATTTTTCAAAAAGAAAACTATTTTCTCTTCTGAAAAGGTAGAGATTTTTTCTGAAGGTAATGACACGAAAACTTGATGGAAAACGTACTGAATTACACAGGCGCAAAATTAACATTCTAGGAGCAAAAAAAAAAAAAACGCAAAGTCATCTGTTAAAACTTCCCTATTAAATACACAGATTCGGTAATTGGCCAATATAACACAAGAAATTTTTTCAGTAATTTATACAGGCGAGCGCTTGAAGTTCCTGAACCTGTACTCCCTGGAACGCAGGCGGGAGAGACACATGATTATATACACCTGGAAAATCCTAGAGGGACTAGTACCGAAATTGCACACGAAAATCACTCACAACGAAAGCAAAAGACTTGGCAGACGATGCACCATCCCCCCAGTGAAAAAGCAGGGGTGTCACTAGCACGTTAAGAGACAATACAGTGTCAGGGGCCCGAGACTGTTCAACTGCCTCCCAGCATACATAAGGAGGATTACAAATAGACCCCTGCCTGTCTTAAAGCAGGCACTGGAGAAGCACCTAAAGTCGGTTCCTGAACAGCCGGGCTGTTGCTCGTATGTTGGATTGCGTGCAGCCAGCAGTAACAGCCTGGTTGATCAAGCTCTGATCCACCAGGAGGCCTGGTCACAGACCGGGAAGCGGGGGCGTTGACCCCCGTACTCTCCAGGTTAACTAGCCCATTGCTTCCAGCATCTAATCACCTTCTACGACACGCATAGATTAAGGAGGAAGAATTTTGTTCCACTTCCCCATGGAGAGAAGCAGAAATAAACAAGAACAAGAACTAGGAAGAAAATAGAAGAAAACCCAGAGCGGTTAGTGTATATATTATATATATATATATATATATATATATATATATATATATATATATATATATATATATATATATATATATATATATACATATATTCATATACATATATATATATATATATATATATATATATATATATATATATATATATATATATATATATATATATATATATATATATATATGGTAGACAGCAACCACCCAGGGAGGTACTACCGTCCTAAGTGTGAAACATAAGCATTAAATTGTTTTGCATGATGGTAGGATTGCTGGTGTCGTTTTCTGTCTCATAAACATGCAAGGTTGCAGGTACTTCTTGCTACTTCTACTTACACTTAGGTCACACTACACATGCATGTACAAGCATATATATATATATATATATATATATATATATATATATATATATATATTATATATATATATATATATATATATATATATATATATATATATGCAAAACAACCACTGTTAAAGAATAGTGAAATTCCAATTGCATTCGTGACTTCTCCCATTATCAAGGAACTATAAAAGTAATACATCAAAAGGCGGCATATCAGGGTTCAGACCACACCTCACCATCACATCCCACAACAAAGCAACATCTGATGCACGACGACACCCGTCTCATAGGAAAGGAGGAACACCGCAGCAGGTCTGTTGGCCCAACTAGACACGTCCTTCATGACGTCCCACTAACAAAATATTTGCCCAACCCTAGTACTATACCCAAGAATTAAGATTTATTATTTGTCCAATGCATTATTAAATTTTTCCCAAATTTTATTAATAAAATGAATCTAATTTACATAAACCAAAGGAAATATTCATATTTTCAAAACTGCTTTTTATAAAACATGATTCAATTATATTCTTGTCGACCGTGGATTTGCTTGATACAACTTTCTCAGTCTTTTGAAAATCAATTGGATGGTTAAAATCTCTATTTATTCATGCTAGAGATTTTATCCATAAAATATAAGTTCACCTGGGAGTGATCATGTCGGAGGATCCCACTTTCAAGGACCATAACATTGTATCAATCGCATCTGCTAGAAAAATGACAGGATGGATAATGAGACCCTTCAAAACTAGGGATGCCAAGCCCATGATGACACTCTTCAGGTCACTTGTTTTATCTAGGCTGGAATATTGCTGCACACTAACAACGCCTTTCAAAACAGGTGAAATTGTTGACCTAGAAAATGTACAGAGAACCTTCACGGCGTGCATAACGGAGATAAAACACCTCAATTACTGGGAGCGCTTGAGGTTCCTAAACCTGTATTCCCTGGAATGCAGGATGGAGAGCTACATGATTATATACGACTGGAAAATCCTAGAGGGACTAGTACCGAACTTGCACACGAAAATCACTCACAACGAAAGCAAAAGACTCGGCAGACGATGCAACATCCCCCCAATGAATTCCGCTCATCACCTTCATCCCAAGGAATTGAGGAGAGTCCTGTAGGCTTAGTGAGACCAATGCCTGATTCTCTGAGTAGGCCGGTGTGTACTGTGGACTGGTTATAAGAATAGTATATGTATTTGTAGAAATAAAGATATTAATCTTTATCTCTACAAGTACATGTACAAGGTATACAGACCATAGATGACATCAATGACATGCTATTATATAGAAAGCCCCTTGTTATGCTGAACATTTCCCGCAAATTAGGTCAGTGTCCCAGGATGCGACCCACACCAGTCCACTAACACCCAGGTACCCATTTTACTGATGGGAAATATAGACAACTGGTGTACAGAAACACGCGAAGGCATAGATGCAATATGGATAAGTACTTCAAGAATTGCATACAATTCACTTGTAAAAATGCTGAAGCTAATAAATGCCCTCGCATGACGCTGTCCGGAATCACTGCTGCGAACCCGATACCGACTTGGAACCATCGGTGTACACTGCGATGGCATGAGAACGAGGCCGGAAGTGTTTAAGAAAAAGAGAGAAATAGATTTATTATTAAACCCCCAGATAAACTCACCTGTACTTGAAAATGAGCATAATGAAAATCAATATATTTAATGTTCACCTTAATAAATCTTAAGGAGCATTGCAACATTGTCATAAATGATTCATTAATATTTTTTTTACTCCCATTGCATAAAAATACATGTATAAATCACTTGCTGATTCACCATCTTGATCAAACTCTTTTTAATATGTACAGTACTGCTGGCTTCTTAGTTGAATATTATTTGCATTTTATATAGGTTATCATAAGAGAATCATATTCAATATTTATTTAGAGTATAAATACATGAGTTTGCAGAGCAATATATCACTGAGAATATTTGCTCACTTATCAATCGACTTCTGTAAAAGAAAATGTAAGAGAGAAAAATGTAGAGAAATAATTATTCAAGCATTTATCTTTCAGGAAATGGCTAAAATACTGGGTGTAATAATAGGTTAACAACGTCACACGCCAATAATTAACTGTCATAAGTTACGTTGCAGTCGGGTTTGATCTTCCAGTTCAACCGAACCTAATAAAATTTCTGGTGGGCGCTCTCACAGGTCTAACATCAAGCAATGACTCGCCGGTTTCAGAGGAAGAGGATGATTCAGGGTATTCGACAGATACATCCCGTTTGCCGAATCTCAGAAAGTTGCGGTTGCGGCCGAAGCGCAAAAAGCCTCGGTTATACCCACGTTTGTTTATGTCCTTTGTATCCTCAGAAGAGAATTCGTTAATAATTTCATCTTCTGGACGGATATCTCTGGCCCAGGCGGAGGGGCTGTAATAAGGTAGTGATACATATACACCTGGAACAGCTTTCTTCCAGCGCTGAGAAGTTATCTTCCCTGATTCTGAGGAATTAATGTTGTGGGATGATAAGTTTTGCTGCACTGGTGTGGTTGAGGGAACAGAGGTGGTTTCAAGGGATTTGAATTTTTTAACGCAGCCATCGAGTGATAAGGAACTGAGCTGACAGTCGATGGAGCGGCCGAACCTCAGGAAATTGCGTGAAGGATCACGCCCGAAACGTAGGAAGTTGCGACTTCGCTTCTCAGCTTAACCAGTGAGTTCCTCGTTGTCGTAGTCGCCATAGTTACTGCGCCCGAATCTGAGGAAACGAAAAAAGTTAATTCAATTTTACATTATTGGATTATTTCGCGCTATAGCTTTTCATTTTTTTTAATTTTAATTGCATAGTTATATTAATACATTTCCAAAGAATTTGGTGTATTTGCAGTTTTTATTAAAAAGTATACTATGAAAATTTAGGTCCATTTAGTTTTCTTTCCTTTATTAAATATATTATAGTCAGGAAAAGTTTCCTTAAATATTTGCCTTTATTATTCTTACTGAAACCTGGCTTAAGGGGCTTTTTGCAAGCACATCTGAATATCATTCACCCTTATACAAACATTGTATCATACTGAAATAAAGAATCTTTATTCTATATGGAAACTAGGGAATATACAAAGTGTTATGAAAATTTTGGTACCAGAACTGAGTATATATAAGAGATGTAAGAAATCTAATCTAACATCATTCAAGAGAGAAATTCTAGATAAGTTTAGAAGACAATATGCAAAAGATCCCGAGGAATAAACAGTAAGGACATGTGATGAGAGGGAATCGGAAGACACAGATGACACCTTAAAATTTCAATAAGCTAAATGCATGTTAGTATATAGAAATTTGGCGCCTGCAAGGTGGCAAATACGTGGAACTAATTACTATGTAAATGTGGTATAGACAGACAATGCATGGAGTGGCTATGTTAAGCCCTGCAGAGGCACCCATCAATAATCACACTTCTCTACATCTTCTGAATTCTTCTTGCACTTATCCTGTTCATTTCCTTTCCAATGCACTGATCTATCTTCCCTTCCCCCTCTCCATGTCCTCTCAATGAATATTTGGTTCTATTCCTTTTTTTATTGCCGTCACCCCCCCCCAACGCCGTCATCCTTACGATTTATTTGTCCGTTAATTCCATATATTATTTTAACTAGACTAATAGTAAAAGCATATTAATTAATCATTGGCTCACCTTAGGAAGTTTCTGTTAGGGAAATCTCCCTTCCAATACTGATGACCCACTTTGTAAGAGTCATCAATATTGCCCATCAATGGCTGGTTTTCATCGTTGCTGGAGATGTCTGGTGCTGCATCAACGGTGAGAGCGTAGGAACACCAAAGGAAGGTTTCTAGATGTATCCTGGCTGCTAGCAGCAAGATGCACAACCTGGCAGGGTGAGACAGGCATTGTTCAGGTGTTCTCGAAAACCATTTTACTGAGAATACATAAAACTATTTAAACAATCAACACACACACACACACACACACACACATAGGAGCTCGGACTCGACCCCTGCAACCTCAAATAGGTGAGTACATACTCATACACATATTCAGACCAGGGCAAACACTGTCAGCACTAAACAACAAACACTTCTGAGACAAGGTTGTATCAACAGCCACCAACTGTGACCCTACTGTCCCATCCAACCTTCCATAGCACATCACTTCTCATATTATTGAATCCATAAATCCAAGGTAAGCTACAATGAGCGACTATCAGTGATATTGAACAATAGATTTTGTATTCGAACCTTGTTCATTACAGGTTCCTGGTCGAGCAATATAACCATCCAGCCACAACGGTTTTAATAGAATGCTTTTATAATGAAAACTTCTGTGACTTGGTTGTATCAGCCACCACCAGCTAAAACACTACTGTCTTAATTCACACCAACACTAATTTCACTGAACATTTATTTTCGCACCTCTCGAAGCCATAGTCTTCAACCCCAAGATAAGTCATAGTTAACAACTATGAAAGAATATTCGCTAGCGCATAAGATCGAATTCAGACCAATTGTGCTACTTAGGTTGGTCACACTCAAGTTTCAGTCATTTAAAAGTTTCAGAGCAATAATGTTTACGTTCTTTGTTCTTGACTGAAGAAGTTGTAATAAATGTTCTTTCCTCTTACACTGGAACCTTAACGTGAAGACACCAGGAATGTCGCCTTAAAAATACTGCAAGAAGTCATAACTGTGGGGAGATTGCTCTATGGCATTTATCCAAATTCTAAATCATCATTATTGAAAAAAATAAAAAAAAACTAGGCTCTTTATGCTCCCTCTTCCTGTACTGCATCGTGAGTCATATGATTGTGTAATGGAGTGGAAAATGTGATAAATCATTTGTAAACCCCAATAGAAAAAATTTTGTAATCTTACGAAAATGCTATTACATAAATGAGATTCAGCAGTGAATCAAGTCTCTGTATTGTTGGAAGGAGATTCCCAACTTCTGGAACTAGAATAAGACTCTGAACTGCTGGAAGAAGATTTTCTTGAGAAAGGCGAGAAACAGAACATCTGGTAAAGGACTATTTGCTTTTGTGAACGAAAGGAGACTGCCAAACAGAGCATGAATGGGAGGAATGGAAATTTAATAATGCATTGTGAAGGAAGTCCGAGAACTGCTCACACATGAATCAATCATGAAAGATCATGAATCAATGGAACAATGAGCTTAACTGCAGCAAGAAATGTGTTTATTGCTGGATCGACAATCTTGAACTATTCTAATAAGACTAAAAAATGAAGTAATGAAAATATAAACTAAAATCATACCTAGAAATGTCGAGACGAGTTTTTGATCTGTCGAGAAAGGAGTCAATATTTGCACGTTGTTACCGGTGGACGATCCTTATTTTCTAGAAGCTCCTTGAACACAAGTACTAACCAGCACAAGGTAGGAACCTAGTGTCAGTGACTTACCTTATCATAGTGGTTGAGTGTTATTAGGAGACCAGAAAGGAGCAGGATTGCCTTCGTGGAAAGAAGGAAGCTGAGTGAATGATCCCTGACTTTCTGTGGTTGGGTTATATCAACCTGTTTCTGTCCCCCCTCCCCCCTACAGTGCTTCTGTCACTGGGGAGGCTTATATATCTCGTTTTTTTCAAATATCAATACCTGTGGTAGCACAAGGGCACGAGGGATATTTCCACAGGGGCCAGTCCTAGAACCTGTGCTGTTTTTGATATATGTGAATGACATAACGGAAGGTCACGTGAGGTCACAGACCCTGAGCTGCTTTGGGGATTAGCGTGGACGGTTACAAAGCTTGGCTTGCTTCTGCAGTGTTTTAAAAATTGAGGTTGGAGAGTTGAAGGAGGAGGTCTTGCTTCTCCATGAGGAGATTAGGAGGCTGAAGGTCCACCTCAATGGGTCTGGGAGAGAATGTGAGGTGGCGGGAGTTGTGGTGAATGAGGCTTCTAGCAGTGAGGTGCAGTCCAGCACCTGCTACAAGTGGCGAGTGGTAACCAGTAATGGGAGGAGAATCAGAATAAGGAAAGTTAAGATTGAAGATCTGAAGGTAGGAAATCGCTTCTCTGTTCTTCAGGATGAATGTACTTCAGTGGCCACTGATGGTAAGGGTACTACTGCCCCTGCTAACAGAGGTAAGCGCATTCTTGTGGTTGGTGACTCTCAGGTAAGAAATATTGACCGTGCTTTTTGTAATAGGAATAAGAAGATGAGAGATAGTGTGTGCTTCCCTGGAGCTGGTGTTGGGGACATAGTTAACAGGCTGGATACTATCATGTTAGGTAATGGGAACAAGCCCATTATCTGTCTCAGTGCTGGTGGAAATGATATTGGGAAGGGTAGGAGAGAAGAGTGGCTAGATAAGTACAGGTCAGCTATAGATTTCATTATGTCTAAGGGAGGGGTCCCAATCATATGTAGCATCTTGCCTAGAAGGGGAGTAGGAAATGAATGGTTTTCTAGGGCAATTGGTGTAAATTGCTGGCTAGACAGATACTGCAAGGAACTTGCTATCTCATTCATTGACAACTGGAACACGTTTTATGGCAAACATGATATGTTTGCAAGGGATGGGGTATATCTCTCTGGGGCTGGGGTGGTAGCACTTGCAAACTCAATTGAGTAGGCCATTGGTGAAATGCCTATGATTTTAAACTGATAGAAGATAGAGGTATGGGTGTGTGTGGAAAACAAGCAGATTGCAACACTAGGGTTGGAAACAGTAAATGTATAAAATGCATTCAGCATGAAGTTATAAATAAAGACAATAGATCAGGTCAGCAAACAAAGGGGGACAGCACAGGGCAGCAAGGGACTAGCTCCCTTAAGGTTTACTAAACTAATAGCAGGAGTGTAAGAAATAAGATAGATGAGCTAAGATTAATTGCAAGTGCAGGAAACATAGATATTATTGCTATAACAGAGACCTGGCTCAATCTGAAAGATAGAGAGATGCCTTCTGAATGTCACATACAAGGCTATAAATTATTCCACACTGACAGGGTCAACAGGAAGGGTGGTGGAGTAGCGATGTACGTCAGAGACAATTTAAATTGTTGTGTTAGACAAGATATAAAATTAGAAGCATCAGCCACTGAATCTGTTTGGTTAGAGCTTCTCGAGGGCCGAGAAAAACTAATTTTATGTGTGATTTACAGGGCCCCTAATCTTGATAGGGAGTGCAGTAAACTTCTATGAGACTAAATTCATAAGGCATCTACATACGAAAATGTTGTGCTAATGGGAGATTGACTGGAGCAATTTGACAGGAAATTTAGAGTCAGGTGACTTTCTTGATACGATCCAGGATTGTTTTTTAAAACAGTTTGTGACAGAGCCAACTAGGGGAAATAACCTCCTTGACTTGGTTCTTGCCAGTAGGGAAACACTAATTAATAATCTTGAGGTTAATGATGAGCTTGGGGAGAGTGATCACAAATCACTCAGTTTTAATATATCATGAAATTCCCCTAATAATGGCAATCAAGTCTCCGTCCCTGACTTTCGCTTGACTTATTTCATAGGACTGAAAAATTACTTAGGTGGGCTGAATTGGAATGACCTGACTAAGGGTCAGGTAGGTAGTGATGGTTGCCGATATGACGCTTTCCAGGGCATAGTTCTAGCTGCTCAGTCAAATTATGTTCCAAATAGGGAAATCATATCAAACAAAAATGATCCTAAATGGATGAACAATAGATTAAGATATCTGATTGGTCAAAAGAGAGGCCAGAAACTTACCACAGGTCAGCTGTTTTTAATAATCTTACTGGCCTGCTAGTGTACTCGCATATAATCTAGTGATACCAGTGAATAGCAGAATACAGTGTTGTAGTAGCAACTAACCAGTATTATAATGGTACTTAGTGGAGTGGAGTGACTTTCATTAGTTTCTTTTCTTGAAATACGAGACGTTACTGTGAATTTCATATAACCTGTAGTTACCAGCGGTCGCAATATACACAACGAGAAGCAATTATTACTACAGAAAAAGCGTCCTTCCTCCAAAATTTGCACCAGTCAACTATAGTGATAATATAGCATTTATTGTGGTGGAGACGGAAAAAAAAAAAATAGAAAAGCCAGATACAGCGATTGATAAACAAGGAGGTGACCGTTCGTCATTGTAGGAGCTGCCAGATATCACCGGCTCTTCAACACGCAAGTTATACTTTTGTATCAGTCAAATCACATATTACTTGGGTAGATAATTTCCAGAAGATCCTTCATGTGTTAGCTCAAATCACCGACCAGTATGTTTTAAATAAGTGACCCACTGATCAGAGCAGATCGACTGGTCCGGACCCTTGACTGGTCCGAACCCTTGACTGGTCCGAACCCGGGACTGGTTTCAAACAGTTTCGTTGGACAATAAAGCAGACTGTAAACGGATGGGGTTGTAGGCGCCCTTATAAACACAAACATTAAAAATCAGGAACGTGACGGTAAGCTGTCCAATATACAAAAAGAGTTAGAAACAGAAATACAAATAGCTAGAGCTTCATTTAAGGTTATTAATATAATATTCAAGAGGTTGCTAGTAGAATTGCAGTAAATCAACCATTCAAATCATTATGAAGCTGTGTGTAGTCTGTGGTCAGTCAAACAAACGGGCTTCCACATGGATAAATTGTCATTTTTGTGGAAATTGGTGTCACGCCCCTTGTGCAGATATCCCAGAACTAGCTACAAGCAGTATTAAAACAGAGAAGTGTTTCTGGGTATGCCCAAATGAGGAAAATCTGTGGACTAAAATCACAAGGGTATTAAAAGAGGACAACATCAAAGCTGCTTTCATAGAAAACCTGGAAGCTTTCTACAACAGATGGGAACATAAAAAGTCTGGGCTGAATGGTACTGCCCTTGATACTGGCCATGTAGTCAGAAACTGTAAGGCTGGAGATGAAGTCCTGGTAGTCAGTAAATGTGGGGCTGATAGTGCTGTCCTGGGAGACAGTAATGGTGAAGCTGGAGGTGCTGTCCTGGGAGACAGAAATGGTGAAGCTGGAGATACTGTCCTGGGAGACAGTAATGGTGAAGCTGGAGGTGCTGTCCTGGGAGACGGAAATGGTGAAGCTGGAGATACTGTCCTGGGAGACAGTAATGGTGAAGCTGGAGATTTTGTCCAGGTAGTCGGGAATTATACGCAGGAAGGAATACATATAAATGACCTCATAGGGGACAGGAGCCATAGTAGGGAAACAAGTGTAGTCAAAGATAAGATAAAACCAATATTGCAAACTAGAAATACCGCAGGAAATAGCAAACAAGAGGACTCCAATAGCAATAGTGAGGATAAATTACCAAAAACAACTGGTGGGAGCTCCATTGTTGGTGCTAGGGAGGATAGAAGTAAGACAGGGAAACATGCACCAACAGGGAATACAGTCACAGAAACCCAAGGCAAGCGGAAACCAAGCCTGTGCACATACTATGCACTTGGTATCTGCTGGCATGGGAAATCTGGAAAAACAGATGGGACGTGCAACTATGACCACCCTAGAAAATGCCATGCCCATATGACAACAGGAAAATGCAAACTCCCTTCCTGTAAGCTTTTTCACCCTGAAATGTGTACCTCTTCAGTACAGGAAAGACTGTGCTATAACTTAAATTGCCAGGCATACCATCTAAAGGGGACAAAAAGATACAAAACATCCAGGCCATGGGAAAACCTGGGTAGCCACAGCCACTCAAGAGGGAGAGGTTTTTTAGTGCCAGGAAGGAAAAAAAACTGGCAGGAAATGGCAGAAATCGTACACCAAATCCAGTCATTCCTGGAGTGGAACCACAGTCGATGGCCTCCACTCCAAACCAACAGATACAGATACTAATGCCGGAAAAAAAATCCCCCCCCAGTACCAACAATACCACCAGTCCGATAACATTCTTCTTTGCAAATATACAGGGTCTAAAGCCAGCAACAAACAACAAAATACCTTTCATCCGTGGACTGCTTGCAGAGGCAAAGGCAATGTTCGCGGCTTTCACTGAGACCCACATAAAGGATCACTTGGACAATGAAATATGGATCCCAGGTTACAACCTATACAGATGTGACAGAGTGAACAGGCAAAAGGGGGGGGTTGGCCTGTACATTGCAGAGTCACTTGTTTGCACAGAACTGCTTAATGCCTCAAATGACGTAGTGGAAGTTTTAGCAGTAAAGGTCGAGAACCAAAACCTAGTCATTGTGGTAGTCTACAAGCCTCCGGATGCAACATCCCAGCAATTCCAGGAACAGCTGTTAAAAATTGACCACTGTCTGGAAAATCTTCCAGCTCCTGCACCCAACATCTTGCTCCTGGGGGATTTCAACTTAAGGCACCTAAAATGGAGGAATATAGCAAATAATATTGTTGCAGAAATAACACCAGGAGGCAGCTCTGATGAAAACTCACACTCACACGA
Source organism: Cherax quadricarinatus (assembly GCF_038502225.1). NCBI lineage: Eukaryota > Metazoa > Arthropoda > Malacostraca > Decapoda > Parastacidae > Cherax > Cherax quadricarinatus. Next base: position 21,042,893 of record NC_091367.1, read on the forward strand.
GCTTTTAAATCTCTGCACAAAATTCAATTTAAACCAGCAAATAATAGAGCCTACTAGACTGGAGAATACACTAGACCTCATATTCACTAACAATGATGATCTGATAAGAAATGTCACCATATCAAAAACAATATACTCAGATCACAACATAATTGAGGTTCAGACATGTATGCGAGGAGCCCCAGACCGACAAAATGAGACTAGTCACGAGGGAGCATTCACCAAATTCAACTTCAATAACAAAAACATAAAGTGGGACCAAGTAAACCAAGTCCTAACCGATATAAGCTGGGAAGATATACTAAGCAACACAGACCCAAACTTATGCCTAGAACAGATTAACTCGGTGGCACTCGATGTATGCACAAGGCTTATTCCTCTAAGAAAAAGGAGGAGTAGATGTAAAATAGAAAGAGACAGGCGCTCCCTTTACAGGCGACGGAAAAGAATAACAGAGCGGCTAAAAGAGGTCAATATATCTGAAATGCGCAGGGAGACACTGGTCAGAGAAATAGCAAGCATCGAACTTAAGCTAAAAGAATCCTTTAGGAGTCAGGAATCGCGGGAAGAACTAAAAGCTATAAATGAAATCGAAAGAAACCCAAAGTATTTCTTCTCCTATGCCAAATCAAAATCGAGAACAACGCCCAGTATTGGGCCCCTACTTAAACAAGATGGGTCCTACACAGATGACAGCAAGGAAATGAGTGAGCTACTCAAGTCCCAATATGACTCAGTTTTTAGCAAGCCGCTAACCAGACTGAGAGTCGAAGATCAAAATGAATTTTTTATGAGAGAGCCACAAAATTTGATTAACACAAGCCTATCCGATGTTATCCTGACGCCAAATGACTTCGAACAGGCGATAAATGACATGCCCATGCACTCTGCCCCAGGGCCAGACTCATGGAACTCTGTGTTCATCAAGAACTGCAAGAAGCCCCTATCACGAGCCTTTTCCATCCTATGGAGAGGGAGCATGGACACGGGGGTCGTCCCTCAGTTACTAAAAACAACAGACATAGCCCCACTCCACAAAGGGGGCAGTAAAGCAACAGCAAAGAACTACAGACCAATAGCACTAACATCCCATATCATAAAAATCTTTGAAAGGGTCCTAAGAAGCAAGATCACCACCCATCTAGAAACCCATCAGTTACACAACCCAGGGCAACATGGGTTTAGAACAGGTCGCTCCTGTCTGTCTCAACTACTGGATCACTACGACAAGGTCCTAAATGCACTAGAAGACAAAAAGAATGCAGATGTAATATATACAGACTTTGCAAAAGCCTTCGACAAGTGTGACCATGGCATAATAGCGCACAAAATGCGCGCTAAAGGAATAACAGGAAAAGTCGGTCGATGGATCTATAATTTCCTCACTAACAGAACACAGAGAGTAGTCGTCAACAGAGTAAAGTCCGAGGCAGCTACGGTGAAAAGCTCTGTTCCACAAGGCACAGTACTAGCTCCCATCTTGTTCCTCATCCTCATATCCGACATAGACAAGGATGTCAGCCACAGCACCGTGTCTTCCTTTGCAGATGACACCCGAATCTGCATGACAGTGTCTTCCATTGCAGACACTGCAAGGCTCCAGGCGGACATCAACCAAATCTTTCAGTGGGCTGCAGAAAACAATATGAAGTTCAACGATGAGAAATTTCAATTACTCAGATATGGTAAACATGAGGAAATTAAATCTTCATCAGAGTACAAAACAAATTCTGGCCACAAAATAGAGCGAAACACCAACGTCAAAGACCTGGGAGTGATTATGTCGGAGGATCTCACCTTCAAGGACCATAACATTGTATCAATCGCATCTGCTAGGAAAATGACAGGATGGATAATGAGAACCTTCAAAACTAGGGAGGCCAAGCCCATGATGACACTCTTCAGGTCACTTGTTCTATCTAGGCTGGAATATTGCTGCACTCTAACAGCACCTTTCAAGGCAGGTGAAATTGCCGACCTAGAAAATGTACAGAGAACTTTCACGGCGCGCATAACGGAGATAAAACACCTCAATTACTGGGAGCGCTTGAGGTTTCTAAACCTGTATTCCCTGGAATGCAGGAGGGAGAGATACATGATTATATACACCTGGAAAATCCTAGAGGGACTAGTACCGAACTTGCACACGAAAATCACTCACTACGAAAGCAAAAGACTTGGCAGACGATGCACCATCCCCCCAATGAAAAGCAGGGGTGTCACTAGCACGTTAAGAGACCATACAATAAGTGTCAGGGGCCCGAGACTGTTCAACTGCCTCCCAGCACACATAAGGGGGATTACCAACAGACCCCTGGCAGTCTTCAAGCTGGCACTGGACAAGCACCTAAAGTCAGTTCCTGATCAGCCGGGCTGTGGCTCGTACGTTGGTTTGCGTGCAGCCAGCAGCAACAGCCTGGTTGATCAGGCGCTGATCCACCAGGAGGCCTGGTCACGGACCGGGCCGCGGGGGCGTTGACCCCCGAAACTCTCTCCAGGTAAACTCCAGGTATCTTTGGCTAATCTTTTCAACATATCACTACAAACTGTCATGGTGGCAGATAAGTGGAAAATGGCAAATGTGATACCTATTTTCAAAGCAGGTGACAGGTCCTTAGCTTCGAACTATAGACCAATAAGCCTAACCTCCATAGTGTGAAAATTTATGGAATCAATAATTGCCGAGGCAGTTTGTAGCCACCTTGAAAAGCATAAATTAATCAACGAATCTCAGCATGGTTTTACAAAGGGGCGTTCCTGCCTTACGAATTCATTAACCTTTTTCACTAAGGTATTTGAGGAGGTAGATCATGGTAATGAATATGATATTGTGTGTATGGACTTCAGTAAGGCTTTTGACAAGGTCCCACATCAGAGACTATTTAGGAAAATTAAGGCACATGGAATAGGAAGAGAAATTTTTTCCTGGATAGAGGCATGGTTGACAAATAGGCAGCAGAGAGTTTGCATAAATGGGGAGAAATCAGAGAGGGGAAGCGTCACGAGCGGTGTTCCACAGTGTTGGGCCCCTTGCTGTTCACAATCTACATAAACGACATAGATGAGGGCATAAAGAGCGACATCAGCAAGTTTGCCGATGACACCAAAATAGGCCGTCGAATTCATTCTGACGAGAACATTAGAGCACTCCAGGAAGATTTGAATAGACTGATGCAGTGGTCGGAGAAGTGGCAGATGCAGTTTAATATAGACAAATGCAAAGTTCTAAATGTTGGACAGGACAATAACCATGCCACATATAAACTAAATAATGTAGATCTTAATATTACGGACTGCGAAAAAGATTTAGGAGTTCTGGTTAGCAGTAATCTGAAACCAAGACAACAGTGCACAAGTGTTCGCAATAAAGCTAATAGAATCCTTGGCTTCATATCAAGAAGCATAAATAATAGGAGTCCTCAGATTGTTCTTCAACTCTATACATCCTTGGTTAGGCCTCATTTAGATTATGCTGCACAGTTTTGGTCACCGTATTACAGAATGGATATAAATGCTCTGGAAAATGTACAAAGGAGGATGACAAAGTTGATCCCATGTATCAGAAACTTTCCCTATGAGGATAGACTAAGGGCCCTGAATCTGCATTCTCTAGAAAGACGTAGAATTAGGGGGGATATGATTGAGGTGTATAAATGGAAGACAGGAATAAATAAAGGGGATGTAAATAGTGTGCTGAAAATATTTAGCCTAGACAGGACTCGCAGGAATGGTTTTAAGTTGGAAAAATTCAGATTCAGGAAGGATATAGGAAAGTACTGGTTTGGTAATAGAGTTTTGGATGAGTGGAACAAACTCCCAAGTACAGTTATAGAGGCCAGAACGTTGTGTAGCTTTAAAAGTAGGTTGGATAAATACATGAGTGGATGAGGGTGGGTGTGAGTTGGACCTGATAGCTTGTGCTACCAGGTCGGTTGCCGTGTTCCTCCCTTAAGTCAATGTGACCTGACTTGACTAGGTTGGGTGCATTGGCTTAAGCCGGTAGGAGACTTGGACCTGCCTCGCATGGGCCAGTAGGCCTTCTGCAGTGTTCCTTCGTTCTTATGTTTTTATGTTCTTAAGTGTCATTGTTTGCAGATGATGTGAAGTTAATGAGGATAATTAAATCCGTCGAGGATCAGGTAGGACTTCAAAGAGGCCTGGATAGGCTGCAAGCCTGGTCCAGCAACTGGCTCCTTCAATTTAACCCTGCTAAATGCAAAGTCATGAAGATCGAGGAAGGGCAAAGAAGACCGCAGACACAGTATAGTCTAGGTGGCCAAAGACTGCAAACCTCACTCAAGGAAAAGATCTTGGAGTGAGTATAATACCGAGCACATCTCGTGAGGCGCACATCAATCAGATAACTGCTCCAGCATATGGGCGTCTGGCAAGCCTACGGATAGCGTTCCGATACCTCAGTAAGGAATCGTTCAAGAATCTGTACACCAATTACGTCAGGCCCATACTGGAGTATGCAGCACCAGTTTGGAATCCACACCTTGTCAAGCACGTCAAGAAATTAGAGAAAGTGCAAAGGTTTGCAACAAGACTAGTCCCGAAGCTAAGGGGATTGTCCTACGAAGAAAGGTTAAGGGAAATTGGCCTAACGACACTGGAGGACGGGAGGGTCAGGGGAGACATGATAACGACTTATACAATACCACGCAGAATAGACAAGGTGGATAAAGACAGATTGTTCAAGAGATTGGCCACAGAAACAAGGGGTCACAATTGGAAGTTGAAGACTCAGATGAGTCAAAGGGATGTTAGGAAGTATTTCTTCAGTCATAGAGTTGTCAGGCAGCGGAATAGCCTAGAAAGTGAGGTAGTGGAGGCAGGAACCTTACATAGATTTAAGACAAAGTTTGATAAAGCTCGGGGAGCAGAGAGAGGACCCAGTAGCAGTTAGTGAAGAGGCGGGGCCAGGAGCTATGACTCGACCCCTGCAACCACAAATAGGTGAGTACACACATACTTCAACATGAGACAGAAAGGACTACTGGAAGTCAGAACAGGGAGGTACACCTACAAGGGATATACCAACAAGTGTTGAATGAAATACAACTGAGGATGAGGTGAAGAAGCTGCTAAGTGATTCTTGATACCTCAAAGGTAGTGGTACCGGACATCTCTTCGTGGGCCCTTAGAGAGAGAGCAGAGATGCTGTGTGTGCCACTAACAACAATTTTCAACACATTCATTGAAAATGGGAAACTATCTGAGGTATGGAAATGTAGTTCCCATTTTTAAGAAAGGAGATAGGCACAAGGCAGTAAACTATATACCAATGTCACTGAAGTGTATATTATGACAAATCATGGAGAAGTTTATCAGGAGAGTGGTGGAACACCTCAAACGGAACAAGCTTATAAACGACAACCAGCTTGGATTCATGGAAGACAAATCCTGATTCACTAATGTACTGTAGTTTTATGACAAGATAACGGAAGACCCAAGAGAGAGGGGTCAGTCCTAGGACCAGTGCTATTTTTGGTATATGTGAATGACATGACGGAAGGGATAGACTCAGAAGTGTCCTTGTTTGCAGATGATGTGAAGTTAATGAGGAGAATTAAATCGGATGAGAATCAGGCAGGACTACAAAGAGACCTGGAGAGGTTGGACACCAGGTCCAGCAACTGGCTCCTTGAATTTAATCCTGTCAGATTCAAAGTCATGAAGATCGGTGAAGGGTAAAGAAGACCGCAGAGTATAGGCTAGGTAACCAAAGACGGCAAACCTCACTCAAGGAAGAGGATCTTGGGGTAAGTATACTCTGTGGTCTTCTTTGCCCTTCTCCGATCTTCATGAATTTGCATTTAGCGGGGTTAAATTCGAGGAGCCATTTGCTGGACCTAGCTTACAACCTGCCCGGGTCTCTTTGTAGTCCTGCCTGATCCTCATCCGATTTAATTCTCCTCATTAACTTCACATCATCTGCGAACAAGGACACTTCTGAGTCTATCCCTTCCGTCATGTCATTCACATATACCAAAAATACCGCTGATCCTAGGGCTGACCCTTCACTCTCGTGCCCTACTTCCGTTACCCTGTCAGAAAACTCCAGTAGATTTGTGACACTAGATTTGCCTTCCATGAATCCGTGTTGGTTGTCGTTTATATACTTGTTCCATTCTAGGTGCTCCACCACTCTCCTCCTGATAATATTTTCCATGACTTTACGTACTATACACGTCAGTGACACTGGTCTATAGTTTAGTGTCTTGTGTCTGTCTCCTTTCTTAAAAATAGGGACAACATTTGCCATCTTCCATACCTCAGCTAGTTGCCCAGTTTCAATGAATGTGTTGAAAATTTTTGTTGGTGGTGCACACAGCCTCTCTGCTCCCTCTCTAAAGACTCAGAGAGATATGTCCGGTCCTGCCGCCTTTGAGGTATCAAGATCACTTAGCAGCTTCTTCACCTCCTCCTCGGTTGTATTTCATTCAACACTTGTCGGTATTTCCCTTGTTGGTGTACCCCCCCCCCTGTTTTGGCTTTCCAGAGTTCTTTCTGTCTCCACTGTAAATACTTCCTTAAATCTTATGTTGAGCTGTGTGTGTGTACTCACCTATTTGTACTCACCTATTTGTGGTTGCAGGGGTCGAGTCCTAGCTCCTGGCCCCGCCTCTTCACCGGTTGCTACTAGGCCCTCTCTCTCCCCGCTCCATGAGCTTTATCAAACCTCGTCTTAAAATTGTGTATGGTTCCTGCCTCCACTACGTCATTTTCTAGGCTATTCCACTGCCTTACAACTCTGACTGAAGAAATACTTCCTACTATCTCTCTGACTCATTTGTGTCTTCAACTTCCAATTGTGGCCTCTTGTTTCTGTGTCCCCTCCCTGGAACATCCTGTCTTTGTCCACCTTGTCTATTCCACGCAGTATTTTATATGTCGTTATCATGTCTCCCCTGACCCTCCTGTCTTCCAGTGTCGTCAGGCCGATTTCCCTTAATCTTTCTTCATAGGACATTCCCCTTAGCTCTGGAACTAACCTTGTCGCAAACCTTTGTACTTTCTCTAGTTTCTTGACGTGCTTTATCAAGTGCGGCTTCCTAACAGGTGCTGCATACTCCAGTATGGCCCTGACATACACGGTATACAGTGTCTTGAATGATTCCTTACTAAGGTATCGGAATGCTGTTCTCAGGTTTGCCAGGCGCCCGTATGCTGCAGCAGTTATCTGATTGATGTGTGCTTCCGGAGACATGCTCGGTGTTATACTCACCCCAAGATCTTTCTCCTTGAGTGAGGTTTGCAGTCTTTGGCCACCTAGCCTATACTCTGTCTGTGGTCTTCTGTGCCCTTCCCCTATCTTCATGACTTTGCATTTGGCAGGATTAAATTCGAGAAGCCATTTGCTGGACCAGGTGTCCAGTCTGTCCAGGTCTCTTTGAAGTCCTGCCTGGTCCTCATCAGATTTAATTCTCCTCATTAACTTCACATCATCTGCAAACAGGGACACTTCTGAGTCTAACCCTTCCGTCATGTCGTTCACATATACCAAAAATAGCACTGGTCCTAGGACCGACCCCTGTGGGACCCCGCTCGTCACAGGTGCCCACTGTGTGTGTGTGTGTGTGTGTGTGTGTGTGTGTGTGTGTGTGTGTGTGTACTCACCTAATTGTACTCGCCTAATTGTGGTTGCAGGTGTCGAGACTCGGCTCCTGGCTCCGCCTCTTCAATGACCACTACTGGGTCCTCCCTCTCCCTGTTCAATGAGCTTTTTCATACCTCGCTTTAAAACTATGTGTGGTTCCTGCCTCCACTTGCCAGACTATTCCACCACCTAGCAACTCTGTGGCTGAATAAATACTTCCTGACATCCCTTTGGTTCATCTGAGTCTTCGACTACCAATTGTGACTCCTTGTTTCTGTGTCCCCTCTCTAGAACATCCTCTGTCCACCTTATCTATTCCTCGCAGTATTTTGCATGTCGTCATCCTGTCACCCCTGATCCCCCTGTCCTCCAGTGTCGTCAGACCAATTTCCCTTAACCATTCTTCGTAGGGCATTCCTCTTAGCTCTGGAACCAGCCTTTTTGCAAACCTGCGTATCCCTGTATGTGCCTGACGTACACAGTGTATAGAGTCTTGAACGATTCCTTACTGAGGTATTGGAACGCTATTCTCAGGTTTGCCAGGCGCCCAAATGCCGAAACAGTTATTTGGTTAATGTGGGCTCGGTGTTATACTCACCCCTTGAACTTTCTCCTTGAGTGAGGTTTGCAGTCTTCGGCCGCCTAGCCTACACTCTGTCGGCGGTCTTCTTTGCCCTTCCCCGATCTTCATGACTTTGCATTTGGCGGGGTTAAATTCTATGAGCCAGTTACTGAACCACGCGTCCGGCCTGTCAAGGTCTCTTTGTAGACCTGTCTAGTCCGCATCTGATTCAATTCTCATTAACTTCACAACGGCAAATATGGACACTTCTGAATCAATCCCTTTCGTCAAGAATGGCACTGGTCCTAGGACTGACCCCTGTGGGACCCCGCTCATCACAGGCACCCACTGTGGTACCTCATCATGTACCATGACTCGTTGTTGCCTCCCTGTCAGGTATTCTCTGATCCATTGTAGTGCCCTTCCTGTTATACGTGCCTGATCCTCTAGCTTCTGCACTAATCTCTTGTGAGGAACTGTGTCAAAGGCCTTCTGGCAGTCCAAGAAAATGCAATCGACCCACCCCCTCCCTCTCATGTCTTACTTCAGTTATCTTGTAATAAAACTCAAGTAGGTTTGTGACACAGGATTTGCCCTCCATGAATCCATGCTGGCTGTAGTTTGTAACCTTGTTCCATTCCAGGTGCTCCACCACTCTCCTGATAATATTCTCCCTGACTTTGCATACTTTACACGTCAGTGGCACTGGTCTATAGATTAGTTTGTGTTTGTTTACTCACCTAATTTTGGTTGCAGAAGTCGAGTCATAGCTCCTGGCCCCACCCTTTCACTGGTCGCTACTAGGTTCTCTTTCCCTGCTCCATGAACTTCATCGTACCTCATCTTAAAACTATGTATGGATCCTGTATCCACTACTTCACTTTCCAGCCTATTTCACCTCCTGATAACTCTGATTGAAGAAATGCTTCCAAGCATTCCTCTGACTCATCTGGATCTTCAACTTGTTGCTGTGTCCAATCTCGAGGACATCCTGTCCTTATCCTTGTCAATTCCTCGCAGTATTTTATATGTCGTTATCTTGTACCCCCCCCATCCCTCCTGTCCTCCAATGTTATCAGGTTGATTTCCCTTAACCTCCTTAGCTCTGGGACTAATCTTGTTTCAAACCCTTGCACATTCTCTAATTTCTTGACGTGCTTGAGCACGTGTGGGTTCCAAACTGGTGCTTCATACTCCAATATGTTCCTGACGTACACGATGTACAGTCTTGAACGACTCCTTACTAAGGTTTCAGAATCCTATTCTTAGGATTGACAAGCGCTCATATGCTTTATTTGGTTGATGTGCTCCTCAGGATATTTTGAGTGAGAGAGAGAGAGAGGGAGAGAGAGGGAGAGAGAGGGAGAGAGAGAGGGAGAGAGAGGGAGAGAGAGGGAGAGAGAGAGGGGGAGAGAGAGGGAGAGAGAGAGAGGGAGAGGGAGAGAGAGAGAGGGAGAGAGAGGGAGAGAGAGAGAGGGAGAGATAGAGAGAGAGAGAGAGAGAGAGAGAGAGAGAGAGAGAGAGAGAGAGAGAGAATAAAAATGAATGAGTGAATAACGTTTACATATTTAGAAGAGTTTTTATCATTACTCAAACTCTGATGTAAACAATATCCCTTGTGCCCTTGTGCTACCACAAGTATTTCATATTTGAAAAATGAAGTGAGATATATAAGCCTCCCCTGTGACAGAAACACTGTAGGAGGTGGGGGGAGGGGGGGACAGTAACATGTTGATATAACCCAACCACAAAGTCAGGGATCATTCACTCAGCTTCCGTCTTTCCACGAAGGCAATCCTGCTCCTTTCTGGTCTCCGAAACACACTTAACCACTATGATAAGGTAAGTCACTGACACTAGGTTCCTACCTTGTGCTGGTTAGCACTTATGTTAAAGGAGCTTCTAGAAAATAAGGATCGTCCACCGGTGGCAACGTGCTAATACTGACTCCTTTCTAGACAGATCATAAACTCGTCTCGACATTTCTAGGTATGATTTTAGTTCATATTTTCATTACATCATTTTTAGTCTTATTAGAATAGTTCAGGATTGTCGATCCAGCAATAAACATCTTTCTTGTTGCAGTTAAGCTCATTGTTCCATTGGCTCATGATCTTTCATGATTGATTCATGTGTCAGCAGTTCTCAGACTTCCTTCACAATGCATTATTAAATTTCCATTCCTCCCATTCATGCGCTGTTTGACAGTATCATCTCGTTCACAAAAGTAAATAGTCCTTTACCAGATGTTCTGTTTCTCGCCTTTCTCAAGAAAGTCTTCTTCTAGCAATTCAGTCTTAGTCTAGTTCCAGAAGATGGGAATCTACTTCCAACAATACAGACTTGATTCACTACCGAATCCCGTTTATGTAACAGCATTTTCGTAAGATTATATAAAACTGATTTTTTCTATTGCGGTTTACAAATGTTTTACCACATTTTCCACTACATTACGCAATCGTATGACCCAAAATACTATAGAGGAAGAGGAAGCATATTGAACCATTTTTTTTAATTTTCCGTTAGGTCAAGTGCATCAACAAGACAGTAGTGTTGTTCACTATGCTTTGGAAGTTCTTCACTGTAAACATAGCAGATCATTAAATAATCATCTGCTATGCTCGTCAGTTGATGTGATGGAAATCAATGAACAAGCTTAATTGGTCATGTAATTCTAAGCTTCCTGCATCATAATGTCTAAATATCGGCTCTCTCTTTCAATAGCCTGTCACAGTGAAGGCTTTTCCAACTTAAAGGAAAAAGAATGTCTTCTGATTGGTCAGCTACAGTGCGTCTACTTGAGCGATGCTGAAGAATGCTGTCATACTGTATACAAACTTCTCTTGTGTCTTGTGACCGTCCATCGCTCAATCTTAATTCTATAACACTTTACACTTATCTTCGATTAATTACTGTGAGAAAATAACTCATTAAAGGTGATCACTGGATTACGGAAAAAGTCTAATGATCTCGGGAACAAGATCTACCTAGAACTTTGATTGCCTTTGTCCCTGTGTGTTGTAATTCATTGATGATGATCTTAATTATGATTGATGATCATAATGGTAAAAATTATAATAAAACTGATATTAAAAATAATAATTATAAAATAATTTAATATAATAATAATAATAATAATAATAATAATAATAATAATAATAATAATAATAATAATAATAATAATAATGATTTAGAATTTGGATAAATGCAATAGAGCAATCTCCCAAAAAGTTGTACTTCTTGCAGTAGTTTTAAGGCGACATTCCTTGCGTCTTTCTCCACATTAAGGTACCAGTGTAAGAGGAAAGAACATTTGTTACAACTTCTTGACTCAAGAACAAACGTAAACATTATTTGTCTGAAACTTTTAAATGCCTGAAACTTCTGAGTGAGACCTACCTAAGTAGCACAATTGGTCAGAATTTGATCTTTTGCGATGGAGAATAATCTCTCATAGATGTTAACTATGATTTTTTTTTCATTAAGAGGTACCAAAATAAGTGTTCAGTGAAATAAGTGTTGGTGGTGGCTGATACAGCCAGGTTACACAAATTTTCATTATAAAATCCAGTGGCGTCAGAGGTCTCGTGATGCCCAGGGCCAAGTCTTTGATTGCATGCTCCAAAGACTCCTTGATTGCATGCCCCAAATCACTATCTTATTTGTCTCTCTAATTGTATGCCCCCCAATTTGGATGCCCGGGGGCATCGCCCTTCTCCCCCCTTCCCTCTGCAAGCCACTGATCGAATCGTTATATTAAAACCGTTGTGGCTGGATGGTTATATTGCTCGACCAGGAACCTGTAATGAACAAGGTTCGAATCCAAGGTCTATTCTTCTATATATTCATTGACAGTCGCTCACTATAACTTACCCTGGGTTTATGTATTCAATAATATGAGATGTACTCTGGAAGTGCTGGTTGTTGAGTGCTGACAGTGTTTGGCCTGGTCTGAATATGTGCGTGTGTGTGTATTCGAGTGTTTAAATAGTTTTATGTATTCTCAGTAAAATGGTTTTCGAGAACACCTGAACAATGCCTGTCTCACCCTGCCAGGTTGTGCATCTTGCTGCTAGCAGCCAGGATACATCTAGAAACCTTCCCTTGGTGTTCCTACGCTCTCACCGTTGATGCAGCACCAGACATCTCCAGCAACGATGAAAACCAGCCATTGATGAGCAGTGTTGATGACTTTTACAAAGTGGGTCATCAGTATTGGAAGGGAGATTTCCCTAACAGAAACTTCTTAAGGTGAGCCAATGATTAATTAAATATGCTTTCACTGTTAGTCTAGTTAAAATAATATATGGAATTACCGGACAAATAAATCGTAAGGAAGACGGCAAGGGGGGGGGGGGGGGTGACGGCAATAAAAAAAAAGGAATACATCCAAATATTCTTTGAAAGAACATGGAGAGGGGGAAGAGAAAATAGATCAATGTATTGGAAAGGAAAGGAACAGGATAAGTTGAAGAAGAGTTCAGAGGATGTAGAGATGTGTGATTATTGATGGGTGCCTCTGCAGGGCTTAACATAGCCACTCCATGCATTGTTTGTCTATACCACATTTACATAGTAATTAGTTTCACGCATTTGCTACCTCGCACCCGCTGAATTTCTATGTAACATTCATTTAGTTTATTCGAATTTTAAGATGCCATCTGTGTCTTCTGATTCCCTCTCATCACATGTCCTTACTGTTTATTCCTGGGGATCTTTTGTATATTATGATCTAAACTCATCTAGCATTTCTCTCTTGAATGATGTTAGATTAGGTTCATTACATCTCTTATATAAACTCAGTTCTGGTACCAAAACTTTCATAACACTTTGTATATTCCCTAGTTTCCATATAGATAAAAGATTCTTTATTTCAGTATGATACAATGTTTGTATAAGGGTGAATGATATTTAGATGTGCTTGCAAAAAGCCCCTTAAGCCAGGTTTCAGTAAAAATAAAAAGGGAGAAGATTGTAATTAAGGAATCTAGGAGTGCAGGAGGTCATCACAGTTCTAATGCTGCACTTAAAAATCGTTATAGAAAAAAAACAATACCGTGACTGGAACAATACACGAATAACTCGCAGTGTGACGTTGTAAATGGCCCAAGTCGGACCAAAACGTCGTCGTAAACTCCTCTCCTCTGTATACCTGTAGTTTACCTGGGTTACTTGTGTAAAAATAATATTCCTGGCATTACTGACGACTGAAGTGGCTTGTGTTAAATGTTGGTTGGGATTTCCATTATTTTAGGTCGATGTCAGCATTCAGTATTTAAGTTAACATTGGCAAGGCGCGATTATAGACGATTAACTAGTAAATATTATTAAATTATAATAATCTATAAATGGATTATAAGTGGAAATAGTAATATTTTCTGATAAAAGAATGATTGAAAAAGTATTAGTCAATGAATAGTGTTGAAGTGTGCAGTAGTAAATATATTAAGCTGTAATACTAATTAAGTATAATACACTATTAAGACTAGATTTTATACCAGTTTAGTACCTGATTTAGACTTGTTACCGCTCAAACTAGACAGTAAAAAATGTGTACAGTTCTATACTAAAGAGAAAATTTAACTTAAAGTACCCTAATATAAGATAAAATGATTTGCAGTAAATATTTAAAGAAATACGGTAAAAATATAATGCGTATGGTTCTTTACTAAACAATTTAAAATTGTAGAAGCTTAGTGGATGTAAATTTGTTAATAAAAGACAGTAAAAAAATGTTTACCTTTCTTAAGTAAACAAAATAGTGAACTTCTAGTGACTAAATAAGCAATAAAAACTGAGGTAAGATAAGATTTCGTTCGGATTTTTAACCCGGTGGGTTAGCCACCCAGGATAACCCAAGAAAGTCAGTGCGTCATCGAGGACTGTCTAACTTATTTCCAATGTGGTCCTTAATCTTGTCCCCCAGGATGCGACCCACACCAGTCGACTAACACCCAGGCACTTATTTGCTGCTAGGTGAACAGGACAACAGGTGTAAGGAAACGTGTCGAAATGTTTCCACCCGCCGGGAATCGAACCCGGGTCCTCCGTGTGTGAAGCGGGAGCTCTAACTACCAGGCCACCGGGCCTGAAATATTTAGTTAACAACAGCTGACACAAAAGACCAATAAGAAATATTAGAATTTTAGAGACTATATGGATTTTGAAATACCATATAACATAATAATGAAATTACAAATCTAGGTTTGATAACACTGTTTGTGGATATAAGTGGGTATAAACTGCATCTTTTCTGATTCAGAAAGGACACCATTACTTAATTCTTCATAATTTATGAAGTGCCTCTTTCCTGAGGATTCTTTTCTGTGATTTTCCATCCCTCGCAAAGCACTGGTGGATTATTTTTATTGTGGCTCAGTTTTCTTAGTCTATAAAGAAGAATTTGTCTCACTTTGGTAAAGTGCTCATTGATATACACACTGTTTTTCGTAGTTATAGATGATTGTAACAGGTCATATCTTTTTCAGCTAGAGCGGAATTTTAACAGCACAGTTTGCCAGGTTGTTTACCAATCGGTTTACACTCTCATCACTAGATATGTTGACTAAGGTGTTTGATCAGTTGAAAGTTGGTCTGCATACATGTGTCTTGGGTTATGGATGCTGGGAGGTGTTGGCTGTTAACTACAACAGCAACGAAGAGCTGCTGCTAGTATGATCTTGATAGTTATTAATGACATCAGCAAGTTGCAAGTTCACTCGTGATTTATTTTCTTTGATGTTAGTGTTAGGTTGGGTCACCAGTTCTCTGAGGAGGGAAATGGTGTCCTGAGTCTCAGAGTGTTTTGTTCCAGGTTAGTGATCTTGTCTAGGCAGTGAGCACTGGAGGTATTTAGCTCTTGCATTTTCCAGGAGATAATATAAGTTTTTTCCACCTTGTATCCGGATGATTTTGGCTACCTCTGGGTCGTTTATCTTCATATTAACAAATTCATGGAAAGAGTTGCCTTCGTTGTTCGGAATGGCGGCTGTGGAAAATTGCATTTAGCTGAATGTATCATATGTGCATAACAGTAAATGAACAGATAATTATTATTTATCAGTTAGACAAGTAGGAATTTGGGACACCTAGGTCGCAAAAAATGTCCGCCTTCGATACCTACCACTGTCATATCCACAAGTTGCTCTGGACCTCTTAATTAAATGAAATATACATCACCAGGAATGCTGGTAAATATATAAATTTGTGGACTGTATATTAAAAATAATAAATGGTTACATAACAGAAGGAAAATATATCTTAATATCACTCACCAATTTGACTGGATATTAAGTTGTATCATACTCACAAAAACCTCACTAACTAAATTTATGAAAACACTGGCCAAAATTATACACAAATCTAGAGAGCTTATCTGAGGTTCCTGGAGCTGTCTTGTCCAGTCGTCTGATATCTCAAGTTATGCAGGAATGCATGTCCAACAATTTCGCCTCCTATTTGAGAGGTGTCAGCCCAATTTTAACCTCTAGAGCACGAAAAATTCTTCCCATTATATTAACGTTGTATCCAATTCAAAACCAAGATGGCTAGACTCCTCTGCGCAGAAGCAGGCTTTCCGTTTTCTATGACATATTATTAAATAGAGTATGGCCATCTATTTACGTATAAATACTGTTTCCGGAAAATATATACAGTATTTTCCACAGCGGCCATGTTTGTTGATTTTAGAGGAGTGATGTGCGGGTAGTGAGAGGTGACGGATGCTACCTTCTGGCGAGGAATAGGAGACACTGTACCTGTGGCAATATTCCCCCTCACCTGCATTGCTCTGAGTCCTGGGTTGGTTACTGGATCTTCCTTTGTTGTCCTGTCCCCTGGCCATCAGCAGTAGCTTCAGATGATTTGTATATGGGTAGTGGGCGAATGTTGGGAAATTTTACTTCATCTGGCAGGGAGGTTGGTAATATTGCGTAGAGACGATGTAAATAATTTCGCCTGTTTGCGAATTGTTAAGCATTTCAAATCTCTTTCGTTGTGCACTGCATGTGGCAGGATTTGATGAAATAACTTTGAAAACAACCCTGGTGCCCCGGGGTATTGTGCCCCGGGGTATGGTGCCCTGGGGTATGGTGCCCCAGGGTATGGTGCCCTGGGGTATGGGTTAACATCGTCTAGCTATGGCTAGGTGCTCATACTTATCTGGGGTCTGGCTCCATGGAAAAGTACTGTGGACTAAGACAGAGTTTGCAGGTTCGAGTCCTGCTGTTGACGTAGAGACAACGTTTGTATATAATATATAATTTATATATACATATATATATAGTGTATATATATATATATAGTGTATATATATATATATACACCCAGGGAAGTACTACCGTCCTGCCAGATGACTGTGAAACAAAAACCTGTAACTGTTTTGCATGATGGTAGGATTGCTGGTTTCTTTTTCTGTCTCATAAACACGCTAAGATAACAGGGATATCTTGCTACTCCTACTTACACTTTGGTCACACTTCACAGACACACACATGCATATATATATATACATACATCTAGGTTTTTCTCCTTTTTCTAAATAGCTCTTGTTCTTTTTTATTTCTTCTATTGTCCATGGGGAAGTGGAAAAGAATCTTTCCTCCGTAAGCCATGCGTGTCGTATGAGGCGACTAAAATGCCGGGAGCAATGGGCTAGTAACCCCTTCTCCTGTATACAATTACTAAAAAAGAGAAGAAGAAAAACTTTATAAAACTGGGTTGCTTAAATGTGCGTGGATGTAGTGCGGATGACAAGAAACAGATGATTGCTGATGTTATGAATGAAAAGAAGTTGGATGTCCTGGCCCTAAGCGAAACAAAGCTGAAGGGGGTAGGAGAGTTTCAGTGGGGGGAAATAAATGGGATTAAATCTGGAGTATCTGAGAGAGTTAGAGCAAAGGAAGGGGTAGCAGTAATGTTAAATGATCAGTTATGGAAGGAGAAAAGAGAATATGAATGTGTAAATTCAAGAATTATGTGGATTAAAGTAAAGGTTGGATGCGAGAAGTGGGTCATAATAAGCGTGTATGCACCTGGAGAAGAGAGGAATGCAGAGGAGAGAGAGAGATTTTGGGAGATGTTAAGTGAATGTATAGGAGCCTTTGAACCAAGTGAGAGAGTAATTGTGGTAGGGGACTTGAATGCTAAAGTAGGAGAAACTTTTAGAGAGGGTGTGGTAGGTAAGTTTGGGGTGCCAGGTGTAAATGATAATGGGAGCCCTTTGATTGAACTTTGTATAGAAAGGGGTTTAGTTATAGGTAATACATATTTTAAGAAAAAGAGGATAAATAAGTATACACGATATGATGTAGGGCGAAATGACAGTAGTTTGTTGGATTATGTATTGGTAGATAAAAGACTGTTGAGTAGACTTCAGGATGTACATGTTTATAGAGGGGCCACAGATATATCAGATCACTTTCTAGTTGTAGCTACACTGAGAGTAAAAGGTAGATGGGATACAAGGAGAATAGAAGCATCAGGGAAGAGAGAGGTGAAGGTTTATAAACTAAAAGAGGAGGCAGTTAGGGTAAGATATAAACAGCTATTGGAGGATAGATGGGCTAATGAGAGCATAGGCAATGGGGTCGAAGAGGTATGGGGTAGGTTTAAAAATGTAGTGTTAGAGTGTTCAGCAGAAGTTTGTGGTTACAGGAAAGTGGGTGCAGGAGGGAAGAGGAGCGATTGGTGGAATGATGATGTAAAGAGAGTAGTAAGGGAGAAAAAGTTAGCATATGAGAAGTTTTTACAAAGTAGAAGTGATGCAAGGAGGGAAGAGTATATGGAGAAAAAGAGAGAAGTTAAGAGAGTGGTGAAGCAATGTAAAAAGAGAGCAAATGAGAGAGTGGGTGAGATGTTATCAACAAATTTTGTTGAAAATAAGAAAAAGTTTTGGAGTGAGATTAACAAGTTAAGAAAGCCTAGAGAACAAATGGATTTGTCAGTTAAAAATAGGAGAGGAGAGTTATTAAATGGAGAGTTAGAGGTATTGGGAAGATGGAAGGAATATTTTGAGGAATTGTTAAATGTTGATGAAGATAGGGAAGCTGTGATTTCGTGTATAGGGCAAGGAGGAATAACATCTTGTAGGAGTGAGGAAGAGCCAGTTGTGAGTGTGGGGGAAGTTCGTGAGGCAGTAGGTAAAATGAAAGGGGGTAAGGCAGCCGGGATTGATGGGATAAAGATAGAAATGTTAAAAGCAGGTGGGGATATAGTTTTGGAGTGGTTGGTGCAATTATTTAATAAATGTATGGAAGAGGGTAAGGTACCTAGGGATTGGCAGAGAGCATGCATAGTTCCTTTGTATAAAGGCAAAGGGGATAAAAGAGAGTGCAAAAATTATAGGGGGATAAGTCTGTTGAGTGTACCTGGTAAAGTGTATGGTAGAGTTATAATTGAAAGAATTAAGAGTAAGACGGAGAATAGGATAGCAGATGAACAAGGAGGCTTTAGGAAAGGTAGGGGGTGTGTGGACCAGGTGTTTACAGTGAAACATATAAGTGAACAGTATTTAGATAAGGCTAAAGAGGTCTTTGTGGCATTTATGGATTTGGAAAAGGCGTATGACAGGGTGGATAGGGGGGCAATGTGGCAGATGTTGCAAGTGTATGGTGTAGGAGGTAGGTTACTGAAAGCAGTGAAGAGTTTTTACGAGGATAGTGAGGCTCAAGTTAGAGTATGTAGGAAAGAGGGAAATTTTTTCCCAGTAAAAGTAGGCCTTAGACAAGGATGTGTGATGTCACCGTGGTTGTTTAATATATTTATAGATGGGGTTGTAAGAGAAGTAAATGCGAGGGTCTTGGCAAGAGGCGTGGAGTTAAAAGATAAAGAATCACACACAAAGTGGGAGTTGTCACAGCTGCTCTTTGCTGATGACACTGTGCTCTTGGGAGATTCTGAAGAGAAGTTGCAGAGATTGGTGGATGAATTTGGTAGGGTGTGCAAAAGAAGAAAATTAAAGGTGAATACAGGAAAGAGTAAGGTTATGAGGATAACAAAAAGATTAGGTGATGAAAGATTGAATATCAGATTGGAGGGAGAGAGTATGGAGGAGGTGAACGTATTCAGATATTTGGGAGTGGACGTGTCAGCGGATGGGTCTATGAAAGATGAGGTGAATCATAGAATTGATGAGGGAAAAAGAGTGAGTGGTGCACTTAGGAGTCTGTGGAGACAAAGAACTTTGTCCTTGGAGGCAAAGAGGGGAATGTATGAGAGTATAGTTTTACCAACGCTCTTATATGGGTGTGAAGCGTGGGTGATGAATGTTACAGCGAGGAGAAGGCTGGAGGCAGTGGAGATGTCATGTCTGAGGGCAATGTGTGGTGTGAATATAATGCAGAGAATTCGTAGTTTGGAAGTTAGGAGGAGGTGCGGGATTACCAAAACTGTTGTCCAGAGGGCTGAGGAAGGGTTGTTGAGGTGGTTCGGACATGTAGAGAGAATGGAGCGAAACAGAATGACTTCAAGAGTGTATCAGTCTGTAGTGGAAGGAAGGCGGGGTAGGGGTCGGCCTAGGAAGGGTTGGAGGGAGGGGGTAAAGGAGGTTTTGTGTGCGAGGGGCTTGGACTTCCAGCAGGCATGCGTGAGCGTGTTTGATAGGAGTGAATGGAGACAAATGGTTTTTAATACTTGACGTGCTGTTGGAGTGTGAGCAAAGTAACATTTATGAAGGGATTCAGGGAAACCGGCAGGCCGGACTTGAGTCCTGGAGATGGGAAGTACAGTGCCTGCACTCTGAAGGAGGGGTGTTAATGTTGCAGTTTAAAAACTGTAGTGTAAAGCACCCTTCTGGCAAGACAGTGATGGAGTGAATGATGGTGAAAGTTTTTCTTTTTCGGGCCACCCTGCCTTGGTGGGAATCGGCCGGTGTGATAATAAAAAAAAAAATAATATATATATATATGTAACACGCAATTAAAATAATATTTTTCATTTTATCAGATTCGGGCGCAGCAAGTATGGCGACTACGGCACTAATGGCAACGATGAACTCACTGACTTGTTTGAGAAGCGAAGTCGCAACTTCCTACGTTTCGGTCGTGATCCTTCACGCAATTTCCTGAGGTTCGGCCGCTCCGTCGACTGTCAGCGCAGTTCCCTGTCACACGATGGCTGCGATGTGAAATCCAAGTCCCTGGAAGCTTCTGAACTCTCAACCACACCAGTGCAGCAAAACATATCCCACAACATTGATTCCTCAGAATCAGGGAAGATAACTTCTCAACGCTGGAAGAGAGCTGTTCCAGGTGTATATGTATCACTGCCTTATTACAGCCCCTCCGCCTGGGCCAGAGATATCCGTCCAGAAGATGAAATGATTAACGAATTCTCTTCTGAGGATACAAAGGACGTAAACAAACGTGGGTATAACCGAGGCTTTTTGCGCTTCGGCCGCAACCGCAACTTTCTGAGATTTGGTAAACGTGATGAAACTATCATATACCCAGAATCCTTCTCCTCCTCTGAAACCAGCGAGTCAGTGCTTAATATTAGACCTGTGAGAGCGCCCACCAGAAATTTCATTAGGTTCGGTTGAACTGGAAGATAACAAATTTTATTCTAATCTATGACAGTTAATTACTGGTATGTGACGTTGTCAACCCATTATTATACATAGCTATTTTTTTTAAAAAAACTGACACGTGTTTGGATAATTATTTTCAGTGTCCTCAAAATCATATTCATATACAGTAAATAAATATTAGTATGTGATTCTTCTAATGGTAACCTATATAAAATGCCAATGATATTGTTAAACTAAGGAGTCATATAGCAAGACTTTCAGTCTTATATATAATGATTTTTTCAAATAGTTCATGTTTATGTGGTTTATACAAAAAAAGGAAAATATTTTTTATTAATGGAACAGGAATGACAATGTTACAGTTCTTCTTTTAGATTTATTAAGGTATATAACAAATCTTAATTCATTTTATGCTCATATATGAGCACAGAAAAAAAATATATTTTTAGTTTCGATTCTGAATACTGAAATAATTATTCAGTTATAAATTTTCTTTTCCAAATCATAAAACTGATGAACAATAAAACTTTTGAGTGTAATAAAATAACATTAATTTCCAATAATAATTTCAATAATTTATAAAACCTTATAATCCAAAATTGTCATAAACCAAGCACACAGTTACTTAACATCCATATTGCAAACTTCTTGTTATTTATTTCAATTATATTAGGTGTGAAATTCTAGTAAATTTATCATCAACACCATGCCCAGCCGTTCTAGGGTAGGGTAGGTGCCTGAGCCACCATGGCCAGCCCTTCTAGGGTAGGGTAGGTGCCTGAGCCACCATGCCCAGCCCTTCTAGGGTAGGGTAGGTGCCTGAGCCACCATGGCCAGCCCTTCTAGGGTAGGGTAGGTGCCTGAGCCACCATGGCCAGCCCTTCTAGGGTAGGGTAGGTGCCTGAGCCACCATGCCCAGCCCTTCTAGGGTAGGGTAGGTGCCTGAGCCACCATGTCCAGCCCTTCTAGGGTAGGGTAGGTGCCTGAGCCACCATGTCCAGTCCTTCTAGGGTAGGGTAGGTGCCTGAGCCACCGTGCCCAGCCCTTCTAGGGTAGGGTAGGTGCCTGAGCCACCATGCCCAGCCCTTCTAGGGTAGGGTAGGTGCCTGAGCCACCATGTCAAGCCCTTCTAGGGTAGGGTAGGTGCCTGAGCCACCATGGCCAGCCCTTCTAGGGTAGGGTAGGTGCCTGAGCCACCATGTCCAGCCCTTCTAGGGTAGGGTAGGTGCCTGAGCCACCATGTCCAGCACTTCTAGGGTAGGGTAGGTGCCTGAGCCACGATGTCCAGCCCTTCTAGGGTAGGGTAGGTGCCTGAACCACCATGTCCAGCACTTCTAGGGTAGGGTAGGTGCCTGAGCCACCATGTTCAGCACTTCTAGGGTAGGGTAGGTGCCTGAGCCACCATGTCCAGCCCTTCTAGGGTAGGGTAGGTGCCTGAGCCACCAGGGCCAGCCCATCTAGGGTAGGGTAGGTGCATGAGCCACCATGTCCAGCCCTTCTAGGTTAGGGTAGGTACCTGAGCCACCATGTCCAGCCCTTCTACGGTAGGGTAGGTGCCTGAGCCACCATGTCAAACACTTCTAGGGTAGGGTAGGTGCCTGAGCCACCATGTCCAGCACTTCTAGGATAGGGTAGGTGCCTGAGCCACCATTGCCAGCCCTTCTAGGGTAGGGTAGGTGCGTGACCCATCATGTCCAGCCCTTCTAGGGTAGGGTAGGGTAGGTGCCTGAGCCACCGTGTCCAGCACTTCTAGGGTAGAGTAGGTGCCTGAGCCACCATGTCCAGCACTTCTAGGGTAGAGTAGGTGCGTGAGCCACCATGTCCAGCCCTTCTAGGGTAGGGTAGGTGCCTGAACCACCATGTCCAGCCCTTCTAGGGTAGGGTAGGTGCCTGAGGCACCATGTCCAGCCCTTCTAGGGTAGGGTAGGTGCCTCAGCCACCATGCCCAGCCCTTGTAGGGTAGGTGCCAGAGCCACCATGTCCAGCCCTTCTAGGGTAGGGTAGGGTAGGTGCCTGAGCCACCATGTCTAGCCCTTGTAGGGTAGGGTAGGTGCCTGAG
Organism: Cherax quadricarinatus; assembly: GCF_038502225.1. Lineage (NCBI taxonomy): Eukaryota > Metazoa > Arthropoda > Malacostraca > Decapoda > Parastacidae > Cherax > Cherax quadricarinatus. Next base: position 21,065,643 of record NC_091367.1, read on the forward strand.
CCACCATGCTCAGCTCTCCTAGGGCAAGGTAGGTGCCTGAGCCACCATGCCCAGCCCTTGTAGGGTAGGGTAGGTGCCTGAGCCACCATGTCCAGCCCTTCTAGGGTAGGGTAGGTGCCTGAGCCACCATGCCCAGCCCTTTTAGGGTAGGGTAGGTGCCTGAGCCACCACGCCCAGCCCTTCTAGGGTAGGTTAGGTGCCTGAGCCACCATGCTCAGCCCTTCCAGGGTAGGGTAGGTGCCTGAGCCACCATGCCCAGCCCTTCTAGGGTAGGGTAGGTGCCTGAGCCACCATGCCCAGCCCTTCTAGGGTTGGGTAGGTGCCTGAGCCACCATGCTCAGCCCTTCTAGGGTAGGGTAGGTGCCTGAGCCACCATGCATAGCCCTTCTAGGGTAGGATAGGTGCCTGAGCCACCATGCTCAGCCCTTCTAGGGTAGGGTAGGTGCCTGAGCCACCATGCTCAGCCCTTCTAGGGTAGGGTAGGTGCCTGAGCCACCATGCCCAGCGCTTCTAGGGTAGGGTAGGTGCCTGAGCCACCATGTCCAGCCCTTCTAGGGTAGGGTAGGTGCCTGAGCCACCATGTCCAGCCCTTCTTGGGTAGGGTAGGTGCCTGAGCCACCATGTCCATCCCTTCTAGGGTAGGGTAGGTGCCTGAGCCACCATGGCCAGCCCTTCTAGGGTAGGGTAGGTACCTGAGCCACCATGTCCAGCCCTTCTAGGGTAGGGTAGGTGCCTGAGCCACCATGTCCAGCCCTTCTAGGGTAGGTGCCTGAGCCATGTCCAGCCCTTCTAGGGTAGGGTAGGTGCTTGAGCCACCATGTCCAGCACTTCTAGGGTAGGGTAGGTGCCTGAGCCACCATGTCCAGCCCTTCTAGGGTAGGGTAGGTGCCTGAGCCACCATGGCCAGCAATTCTAGGGTAGGGTAGGTGCGTGAGCCACCATGTCCAGCCCTTCTAGGGTAGGGTGGGTGCCTGAGCCACCATGGCCAGCCCTTCCAGGGTAGGGTAGGTGCCTGAGCCACCATGTCCAGCACTTCTAGGGTAGGTGCCTGAGCCACCATGTCCAGCACTTCTAGGATAGGGTAGGTGCCTGAGCCACCATGGCTAGCCCTTCTAGGGTAGGGTAGGTGCATGAGCCACCATGTCCAACCCTTCTAGGGTAGGGTAGGTGCCTGAGCCACAATGTCCAGCCCTTCTAGGGTAGTGTAGGTGCCTGAGCAACCATGCCCAGCCCTTTTAGGGTAGGGTTGGTGCCTGAGCCACCGTGCCCAGCCCTTCTAGGGTAGGGTAGGTGCCTGAGCCACCATGCTCAGCTCTTCTAGGGTAGGGTAGGTGCCTGAGCCACCATGCCCAGCCCTTCTAGGGTAGGGTAGGTGCCTGAGCCTCCATGCCCAGCCCTTGTAGGGTAGGGTAGGTGGCTGAGCCACCATGCCCAGCCATTCTAGGGTAGGGTAGGTGCCTGAGCCACCATGCTCAGCTCTTCTAGGGTAGGGTAGGTGCCTGAGCCACCATGCCCAGCCCTTCTAGGGTAGGGTAGGTGCCTGAGCCTCCATGCCCAGCCCTTGTAGGGTAGGGTAGGTGCCTGAGCCACCATGCCCAGCCCTTCTAGGGTAGGGTAGGTGCCTGAGCCACTATGCCCAGCCCTTCTAGGACATGGTAGGTGCCTGAGCCACCATGCCCAGCCCTTCTAGGGTAGGGTAGGTGCCTGAGCCACCATGTCCAGCCCTTCTAGGGTAGGGTAGGTGCCTGAGCCACCATGCCCAGCCCTTCTAGGGTAGGGTAGGTGCCTGAGACACCATGTCCAGCCCTTCTAGGGTAGGGTAGGTGCCTGAACCACCATGTCCAGCCCTTCTAGGGTAGGGTAGGTGCCTGATCCACCGTGCCCAGCCCTTCTAGGGAAGGGTAGGTGCCTGAGCCACCATGCCCAGCCCTTCTAGGGTAGGGTAAGTGCCTGAGCCACCATGTCAAGCCCTTCTAGGGTAGGGTAGGTGCGTGAGCGACCATGGGCAGCCCTTCTAGGGTAGGGTAGGTGCCGGAGCCACCATGTCCAGCCCTTCTAGGGTAGGGTAGGTGCCTGAGCCACCCTGGCCAGCACTTCTAGGGTAGGGCAGGTGCCTGAGCCATGATGTCCAGCCCTTCTAGGGTAGGGTAGGTGCCTGAGCCACCATGTCCAGCACTTCTAGGGTAGGGAAGGAGCCAGAGCCCCAATGGCCAGCCCGTCTAGGGTAGGGTAGGGGCCTGAGCCACCATGGCCAGCACGTCTAGGGAAGGGTAGGTGCCTGAGCCACCATGTCCAGCCCTTCTAGGGTAGGGTAGGTACCTGAGCCACCATGCTCAGACCTTCTAGGGTAGGGTAGGTGCATCAGCCACCACGTCCAGCCCATCTAGGGTAGGGTAGGTGCCTGAGCCACAATTTCCAGCCCTTCTATGGTAGGGTAGGTGCCTGAGCCACCATGTCCAACACTTCTAGGGTAGGGTAGGTGCCTGAGATACCATGTCCAGCACTTCTAGGATAGGGTAGGTGCCTGAGCCACCATGGCCAGCCCTTCTAGGGTAGGGTAGGTGCGTGACCCACCATGTCCAGCCCTTCTAGGGTGGGGTAGGTGCCTGAGCCACCATGTCCAGCACTTCTAGGGTAGAGTAGGTGCCTGAGCCACCATGTCCAGCACTTCTAGGGTAGGGTAGGTGTGTGAGCCACCATGTCCAGCCCTTCTAGGGTAGGGTAGGTGCCTGACCCACCATGTCCAGCCCTTCTAGGGTAAGGTAGGTGCCTGAGCCACCATGTCCAGCCCTTCTAGGGTAGGGTAGGTGCCTGAGCCACCATGCCCAGCCCTTGTAGGGTAGGTGCCTGAGCCACCATGTCCAGCCCTTCTACGGTAGGGTAGGGTAGGTGCCTGAGCCACAGTGTCTAGCCCTTGTAGGGTAGGGTAGGTGCCTGAGCCACCATGCTCAGCCTTTCTAGGGCAAGGTAGGTGCCTGAGCCACCATGCCCAGCCCTTCTAGGGTAGGGTAGGTGCCTGAGCCACCATGGCCAGCCCTTGTAGGGTAAGGCAGGTGCCTGAGCCACCATGCTCAGCCCTTCTAGGGTACGATAGGTGCCAGAGCCACCATGGCAAGCCCTTCTAGGGTAGGGTAGGTGCCTGGGCCACCATGCCCAGCTCTTGTAGGGTAGGTGCCTGAGCCACCATGTCCAGCCCTTCTACGGTAGGGTAGGGTAGGTGCCTGAGCCACAGTGTCTAGCCCTTGTAGGGTAGGGTAGGTGCCTGAGCCACCATGTCCAGCCCTTCTAGGGTAGGGTAGGTGCCTGAGCCACCATGGCAAGCCCTTCTAGGGTAGGGTAGGTGCCTGAGCCACCATGCCCCGCTATTCTAGGTTATGGTAGGTGCCTGAGCCACCATGCTCAGCCCTTCTAGGGTAGGGTAGGTGCCTGAGCCACCATGCCCAGCCCTTGTAGGGTAGGGTAGGTGCCTGAGCCACCATGCACAGCCCTTCTAGGGTAGGGTTGGTGCCTGAGCCACCATGCCCAGCCCTTCGAGGGTAGGGTAGGTGCCTGAGCCACCATGCTCAGCCCTTCTAGGGTAGGGTAGGTGCCTGAGCCACGATGCTCAGCCCTTCTAGGGTAGGGTAGGTGCCTGAGCCACCATGCTCAGCCCTTCTAGGGTAGGGTAGGTGCCTGAGCCACCATGCTCAGCCCTTCTAGGGTAGGGTAGGTGCCTGAGCCACCATGCATAGCCCTTCTAGGGTAGGGTAGGTGCCTGAGCCACCATGTCCAGGACTTCAAGGGTAGGGTAGGTGCCTGAGCCACCATGTCCAGCCCTTCTAGGGTAGGGTAGGTGCCTGAGCCACCATGTCCATCCCTTCTGGGGTAGTGTAGGTGCCTGAGCCACCATGGCCAGCCCTTCTAGGGTAGGGTAGGTGCCTGAGCCACCATGTCCAGCCCTTCTAGGGTAGGGTAGGTGCCTGAGCCACCATGTCCAGCCCTTCTAGGGTAGGTGCCTGAGCCATGTCCAGCCCTTCTAGGTAGGGTAGGTGCTTGAGCCACCAAGTCCAGCACTTCTAGGGTAGGGTAGGTGCCTGAGCCACCATGTCCAGCCCTTCTAGGGTAGGGTAGGTGCCTGAGCCACCATGGCCAGCCCTTCTAGGGTAGGGTAGGTGCGTGAGCCACCATGTCCAGCCCTTCTAGGGTAGGGTAGGTGCGTGACCCATCATGTCCAGCCCTTCTAGGGTAGGGTAGGGTAGGTGCCTGAGCCACCGTGTCCAGCACTTCTAGGGTAGAGTAGGTGCCTGAGCCACCATGTCCAGCACTTCTAGGGTAGAGTAGGTGCGTGAGCCACCATGTCCAGCCCTTCTAGGGTAGGGGAGGTGCCTGAACCACCATGTCCAGCCCTTCTAGGGTAGGGTAGGTGCCTGAGGCACCATGTCCAGCCCTTCTAGGGTAGGGTAGGTGCCTCAGCCACCATGCCCAGCCCTTGTAGGGTAGGTGCCTGAGCCACCATGTCCAGCCCTTCTAGGGTAGGGTAGGGTAGGTGCCTGAGCCACCATGTCTAGCCCTTGTAGGGTAGGGTAGGTGCCTGAGCCACCATGCTCAGCTCTCCTAGGGCAAGGTAGGTGCCTGAGCCACCATGCCCAGCCCTTGTAGGGTAGGGTAGGTGCCTGAGCCACCATGTCCAGCCCTTCTAGGGTAGGGTAGGTGCCTGAGCCACCATGCCCAGCCCTTTTAGGGTAGGGTAGGTGCCTGAGCCACCACGCCCAGCCCTTCTAGGGTAGGTTAGGTGCCTGAGCCACCATGCTCAGCCCTTCGAGGGTAGGGTAGGTGCCTGAGCCACCATGCCCAGCCCTTGTAGGGTAGGGTAGGTGCCTGAGCCACCATGCCCAGCCCTTCTAGGGTTGGGTAGGTGCCTGAGCCACCATGATCAGCCCTTCTAGGGTAGGGTAGGTGCCTGAGCCACCATGCATAGCCCTTCTAGGGTAGGGTAGGTGCCTGAGCCACCATGCTCAGCCCTTCTAGGGTAGGGGAGGTGCCTGAGCCACCATGCTCAGCCTTTCTAGGGTAGGGTAGGTGCCTGAGCCACCATGCCCAGCCCTTCTAGGGTAGGGTAGGTGCCTGAGCCACCATGTCCAGCCCTTCTAGGGTAGGGTAGGTGCCTGAGCCACCATGTCCAGCCCTTCTTGGGTAGGGTAGGTGCCTGAGCCACAATGTCCATCCCCTCTAGGGTAGGGTAGGTGCCTGAGCCACCATGGCCAGCCCTTCTAGGGTAGGGTAGGTGCCTGAGCCACCATGTCCAGCCCTTCTAGGGTAGGGTAGGTGCCTGAGCCACCATGTCCAGCCCTTCTAGGGTAGGTGCCTGAGCCATGTCCAGCTCTTCTAGGGTAGGGTAGGTGCTTGAGCCACCATGTCCAGCACTTCTAGGGTAGGGTAGGTGCCTGAGCCACCATGTCCAGCCCTTCTAGGGTAGGGTAGGTGCCTGAGCCACCATGGCCAGCCCTTCTAGGGTAGGGTAGGTGCGTGAGCCACCATGTCCAGCCCTTCTAGGGTAGGGTGGGTGCCTGAGCCACCATGGCCAGCCCTTCCAGGGTAGGGTAGGTGCCTGACCCACCATGTCCAGCACTTCTAGGGTAGGTGCCTGAGCCACCATGTCCAGCACTTCTAGGATAGGGTAGGTGCCTGAGCCACCATGGCTAGCCCTTCTAGGGTAGGGTAGGTGCATGAGCCACCATGTCCAACCCTTCTAGGGTAGGGTAGGTGCCTGGGCCACCATGCCCAGCCCTTCTAGGGTAGTGTAGGTGCCTGAGCAACCATGCCCAGCCCTTTTAGGGTAGGGTTGGTGCCTGAGCCACCGTGCCCAGCCCTTCTAGGGTAGGGTAGGTGCCTGAGCCACCATGCTCAGCTCTTCTAGGGTAGGGTAGGTGCCTGAGCCACCATGCCCAGCCCTTCTAGGGTAGGGTAGGTGCCTGAGCCTCCATGCCCAGCCCTTGTAGGGTAGGGTAGGTGCCTGAGCCACAATGCCCAGCCATTCTAGGGTAGGGTAGGTGCCTGAGCCACCATGCTCAGCTCTTCTAGGGTAGGGTAGGTGCCTGAGACACCATGCCCAGCCCTTCTAGGGTAGGGTAGGTGCCTGAGCCTCCATGCCCAGCCCTTGTAGGGTAGGGTAGGTGCCTGAGCCAACATGCCCAGCCCTTCTAGGGTAGGGTAGGTGCCTGAGCCACCATGTCCAGCCCTTCTAGGGTAGGGTAGGTGCCTGAGCCACCATGCCCAGCCCTTCTAGGGTTGGGTAGGTGCCTGAGACACCATGTCCAGCCCTTCTAGGGTAGGGTAGGTGCCTGAGCCACCATGTCCAGCCCTTCTAGGGTAGGGTAGGTGCCCGATCCACCGTGCCCAGCCCTTCTAGGGTAGGGTAGCTGCCTGAGCCACCATGCCCAGCCCTTCTAGGGTAGGGTAGGTGCCTGAGCCACCATGTCAAGCCCTTCTAGGGTAGGGTAGGTGCGTGAGCGACCATGGCCAGCCCTTCTAGGGTAGGGTAGGTGCCTGAGCCACCATGTCCAGCCCTTCCAGGGTAGGGTAGGTGCCTGAGCCACCATGTCCAGCACTTCTAGGGTAGGGCAGGTGCCTGAGCCATGATGTCCAGCCCTTCTAGGGTAGGGTAGGTGCCTGAGCCACCATGTCCAGCACTTCTAGGGTAGGGTAGGTGCCTGAGCCACCATGTCCAGCCCTTCTAGGGTAGGGTAGGTGCCTGAGCCACCATGTGCAGCACTTCTAGGGTAGGGTAGGTGCCTGAGCCACCATGTCCAGCCCTTCTAGGGTAGGGTAGGTGCCTGAGCCACCATGGCCAGCCCTTCTAGGGTAGGGTAGGTGCATGAGCCACCATGTCCAGCCCTTCTAGGGTAGGGTAGGTGCCTGAGCCACCATGTCCAGCCCTTCAACGGTAGGGTAGGTGCCTGAGCCACCATGTCCAACACTTCTAGGGTAGGGTAGGTGCCTGAGCCACCATGTCCAGCACTTCTAGGATAGGGTAGGTGCCTGAGCCACCATGGCCAGCCCTTCTAGGGTAGGGTAGGTGCGTGACCCACCATGTCCAGCCCTTCTAGGTTAGGGTAGGTGCCTGAGCCACCATGTCCAGCACTTCTAGGGTAGAGTAGGTGCCTGAGATACCATGTCCAGCACTTCTAGGGTAGGGTAGGTGTGTGAGCCACCATGTCCAGCCCTTCTAGGGTAGTGTAGGTGCCTGACCCACCATGTCCAGCCCTTCTAGGGTAAGGTAGGTGCCTGAGCCACCATGTCCAGCCCTTCTAGGGTAGGGTAGGTGCCTGAGCCACCATGCCCAGCCCTTGTAGGGTAGGTGCCTGAGCCACCATGTCCAGCCCTTCTAGGGTAGGGTAGGGTAGGTGCCTGAGCCACCTTGTCTAGCCCTTGTAGGGTAGGGTAGGTGCCTGAGCCACCATGCTCAGCCCTTCTAGGGCAAGGTAGTTGCCTGAGCCACCATGCCCAGCCCTTGTAGGGTAGGGTAGGTGCCTGAGCCACCATGTCCAGCCTTTCTATGGTAGGGTAGGTGCCTGAGCCACCATGTCCAGCCCTTTTAGGGTTGGGTAGATGCCTTAGCCACCATGACCCAGCCCTTCTAAAGTAGGGTAGGGGCCTGAGCCACCATGGAAAGCCTTTCTAGGGTAGGGTAGGTGACTGAGCCACCATGTCCAGCCCTTCTAGGGTAGGGTAGGTGCCTGAGCCACCATGCACAGCCCTTCTAGGGTAGGGTAGATGCCTGAGCCACCATGCCCAACCCTTCTAGGGTAGGGTAGGTGCCTGAGCCACCATGCTCAGCCTTTCTTGTGTAGGGTAGGTGCCTGAGCCACCCTGCTCAGCCCATCTAGGGTAGGGTAGGTGCCTGACCCACCATGCTCAGCCCTTCTAGGGTAGGGTAGGTGCCTGAGCCACCATGCTCAGCCCTTCTAGGGTAGGGTAGGTGCCTGAGCCACCATGCCCAGCCCTTCTAGGGTAGGGTAGGTGCCTGAGCCACCATGTCCAGCCCTTCTAGGGTAGGGTAGGTGCCTGAGCCACCATGTCCAGCCCTTCTTGGGTAGGGTAGGTGCCTGAGCCACCATGTCCATCCCTTCTAGGGTAGGGTAGGTGCCTGAGCCACCATGGCCAGCCCTTCTAGGGTAGGGTAGGTGCCTGAACCACCATGTCCAGCCCTTCTAGGGTAGGGTAGTTGCCTGAGCCACCATGTCCAGCCCTTCTAGGGTAGGTGCCTGAGCCATGTCCAGCCCTTCTAGGGTAGGGTAGGTGCTTGAGCCACCAAGTCCAGCACTTCTAGGGTAGGGTAGGTGTATGAGCCACCATGTCCAGCCCATCTAGGGTAGGGTAGGTGCCTGAGCCACCATGGCCAGCCCTTCTAGGGTAGGGTAGGTGCGTGAGCCACCATGTCCAGCCCTTCTAGGGTAGGGTGGGTGCCTGAGCCACCATGGCCAGCCCTTCCAGGGTAGGGTAGGTGCCTGAGCCACCATGTCCAGCACTTCTAGGGTAGGTGCCTGAGCCACCATGTCCAGCACTTCTAGGATAGGGTAGGTGCCTGAGCCACCATGGCTAGCACTTCTAGGGTAGGGTAGGTGCATGAGCCACCATGTCCAACCCTTCTAGGGTAGGGTAGGTGCCTGAGCCACCATGTCCAGCCCTTCTAGGGTAGTGTAGGTGCCTGAGCAACCATGCCCAGCCCTTTTAGGGTAGGGTTGGTGCCTGAGCCACCGTGCCCAGCCCTTCTAGGGTAGGGTAGGTGCCTGAGCCACCATGCTCAGCTCTTCTAGGGTAGGGTAGGTGCCTGAGCCACCATGCCCAGCCCTTCTAGGGTAGGGTAGGTGCCTGAGCCTCCATGCCCAGCCCTTGTAGGGTAGGGTAGGTGCCTGAGCCACCATGCCCAGCCATTCTCGGGTAGGGTAGGTGCCTGAGCCACCATGCTCAGCTCTTCTAGGGTAGGGTAGGTGCCTGAGCCAACATGCCCAGCCCTTCTAGGGTAGGGTAGGTGCCTGAGCCACCATGCCCAGCCCTTGTAGGGTAGGGTAGGTGCCTGAGCCACCATGCCCAGCCCTTCTAGGGTAGGGTAGGTGCCTGAGCCACTATGCCCAGCCCTTCTAGGACAGGGTAGGTGCCTGAGCCACCATGCCCAGCCCTTCTAGGGTAGGGTAGGTGCCTGAGCCACCATGTCCAGCCCTTCTAGGGTAGGGTAGGTGCCTGAGCCACCATGCCCAGCCCTTCTAGGGTAGGGTAGGTGCCTGAGACACCATGTCCAGCCCTTCTAGGGTAGGGTAGGTGCCTGAGCCACCATGTCCATCCCTTCTAGGGTAGGGTAGGTGCCTGATCCACCGTGCCCAGCCCTTCTAGGGTAGGGTAGGTGCCTGAGCCACCATGCCCAGCCCTTCTAGGGTAGGGTAGGTGCCTGAGCCACCATGTCAAGCCCTTCTAGGGTAGGGTAGGTGCCTGAGCGACCATGGCCAGCCCTTCTAGGGTAGGGTAGGTGCATGAGCCACCATGTCCAGCCCTTCTAGGGTAGGGTAGGTGCCTGAGCCACCATGTCCAGCACTTCTAGGGTAGGGCAGGTGCCTGAGCCATGATGTCCAGCCCTTCTAGGGTAGGGTAGGTGCCTGAGCCACCATGTCCAGCACTTCTAGGGTAGGGTAGGTGCCTGAGCCACCATGTCCAGCCCTTCTAGGGTAGGGTAGGTGCCTGAGCCACCATGTCCAGCACTTCTAGGGTAGGGTAGGTGCCTGAGCCACCATGTCCAGCCCTTCTAGGGTAGGGTAGGTGCCTGAGCCACCATGGCCAGCCCTTCTAGGGTAGGGTAGGTGCATGAGCCACCATGTCCAGCCCTTCTAGGGTAGGGTAGGTGCCTGAGCCACCATGTCCAGCCCTTCTACGGTAGGGTAGGTGCCTGATTCACCATGTCCAACACTTCTAGGGTAGGGTAGGTGCCTGAGCCACCATGTCCAGCACTTCTAGGATAGGGTAGGTGCCTGAGCAACCATGGCCAGCCCTTCTAGGGTAGGGTAGGTGCGTGACCCACCATGTCCAGCCCTTCTAGGGTAGGGTAGGTGCCTGAGCCACCATGTCCAGCACTTCTAGGGTAGAGTAGGTGCCTGAGCCACCATGTCCAGCACTTCTAGGGTAGGGTAGGTGTGTGAGCCACCATGTCCAGCCCTTCTAGGGTAGGGTAGGTGCCTGACCCACCATGTCCAGCCCTTCTAGGGTAAGGTAGGTGCCTGAGCCACCATGTCCAGCCCTTCTAGGGTAGAGTAGGTGCCTGAGCCACCATGCCCAGCCCTTGTAGGGTAGGTGCCTGAGCCACCATGTCCAGCCCTTCTAGGGTAGGGTAGGGTAGGTGCCTGAGCCACCGTGTCTAGCCCTTGTAGGGTAGGGTAGGTGCCTGAGCCACCATGCTCAGCCCTTCTAGGGCAAGGTAGGTGCCTGAGCCACCATGCCCAGCCCTTGTAGGGTAGGGTAGGTGCCTGAGCCACCATGTCCAGCCCTTCTAGGGTAGGGTAGGTGCCTGAGCCACCATGCCCAGCCCTTTTAGGGTAGGGTAGGTGCCTGAGCCACCATGCCCAGCCCTTCTAGGGTAGGGTAGGTGCCTGAGCCACCATGCTCAGCCCTTCTAGGGTAGGGTAGGTGCCTGAGCCACCATGCCCAGCCCTTCTAGGGTAGGGTAGGTGCCTGAGCCACCATGCACAGCCCTTCTAGGGTAGGGTAGGTGCCTGAGCCACCATGCCCAGCCCTTCTAGGGTAGGGTAGGTGCCTGAGCCACCATGCTCAGCCCTTCTAGGGTAGGGTAGGTGCCTGAGTCACCATGCTCAGCCCTTCTAGGGTAGGGTAGGTGCTTGAGCCACCATGCTCAGCCCATCTAGGGTAGGGTTGGTGCCTGAGCCCCCATGGCAAGCCCTTCTAGGGTAGGGTAGGTGCCTGAGCCACCATGCCCTGCCCTTCTAGGTTATGGTGGGTGCCTGAGCCACCATGGCCAGCCCTTCTTAAGTAGGGAAGGTGCCTGAGCCACCATGCCCATCCCTTCTAGTGTAAGGTAGGTGCCTGAGCCACCATGTCCAGCCCTTCTAGGGTAGGGTAGGTGCCTGAGCCCCCATGGCCAGCCCTTCTAGGGTAGGGTAGGTGCATGAGCCACCATGTCCAGCCCTTCTAGGGTAGGTGCCTGAGCCATGTCCAGCCCTTCTAGGGTAGGGTAGGTGCGTGAGCCACCATGTCCAGCCCTTCTTGGGTAGGGTAGGTGCCTGAGCCACCATGTCCAGCCCTTCTAGGTTATGGTAGGTGCCTGAGCCACCATGCTCAGCCCTTCTAGGGTAGGGTAGGTGCCTGAGCCACCATCGCCAGCCCTTCTAGTGTAGGGTAGGTGCCTGAGCCACCATGGCCAGTTTTTCTTGGGTAGGGAAGGTGCCTGAGCCACCAAGCCCATCCCTTCTAGGGTAGGGTAGGTGCCTGAGCTACCATGGCCAGCCCTTCTAGGGTAGGGTAGGTGCCTGAACCACCATGTCCAGCACTTCTAGGGTAGGTGCCTGAGCCACCATGTCCAGCACTTCTAGGATAAGGTAGGTGCCTGAGCCACCATGGCTAGCCCTTCTAGGGTAGGGTAGGTGCATGAGCCACCATGTACAACCCTTCTAGGGTAGGGTAGGTGCCTGAGCCACCATGTCCAGCCCTTCTAGGGAAGGGTAGGTGCCTGAGCCACCATGCCCAGCCCTTTTAGGGTAATGTTGGTGCCTGAGCCACCGTGCCCAGCCCTTCTAGGGTAGGGTAGGTGCCTGAGCCACCATGCTCAGCTCTTCTAGGGTAGGGTAGGTGCCTGAGCCACCATGCCCAGCCCTTCTAGGGTAGGGTAGGTGCCTGAGCCTCCATGCCCAGCCCTTGTAGGGTAGGGTAGGTGCCTGAGCCACCATGCCCAGCCATTCTAGGGTAGGGTAGGTGCCTGAGCCACCATGCTCAGCTCTTCTAGGGTAGGGTAGGTGCCTGAGCCACCATGCTCAGCCATTCTAGGGTAGGGTAGGTGCCTGAGCCACCATGCTCAGCCCTTCTAGGGTAGGGTAGGTGCCTGAGCTACCATGCTCAGCCCTTCTAGGGTAGGGTAGGTGCCTGAGCCACCATGTCCAGCCCTTCTAGGGTAGGGTAGGTGCCTGAGCCACCATGCCCAGCCCTTCTAGGGTAGGGTAGGTGCCTGAGCCTCCATGCCCAGCCCTTGTAGGGTAGGGTAGGTGCCTGAGCCACCATGCCCAGCCCTTCTAGGGTAGGGTAGGTGCCTGAGCCACCATGCTGAGCTCTTCTAGGGTAGGGTAGGTGCCTGAGCCACCATGCTCAGCCATTCTAGGGTAGGGTAGGTGCCTGAGCCACCATGCTCAGCCCTTCTAGGGTAGGGTAGGTGCCTGAGCCACCGTGCTCAGCCCTTCTAGGGTAGGGTAGGTGCCTGAGCCACCATGTCCAGCCCTTCTAGGGTAGGGTAGGTGCCTGAGCCACCATGCTCAGCCCTTCTAGGGTAGGGTAGGTGCCTGAGCCACCATGCTCAGCCCTTCTAGGGTAGGGTAGGTGCCTGAGCCACCATGCTCAGCCCTTCTACGGTAGGGTAGGTGCCTGAGCCACTATGCTCAGCCCTTCTAGGGTAGGGTAGGTGCCTGAGCCACTATGCTCAGCCCTTCTAGGGTAGGGTAGGTGCCTGAGCCACTATGCTCAGCCCTTCTAGGGTAGGGTAGGTGCCTGAGCCACCATGCTCAGCCCTTCTAGGGTAGGGTAGGTTCCTGAGCCACCATGCCCAGCCCTTCTAGGGTAGGGTAGGTGCCTGAGCCACCATGCCCAGCCCTTCTAGGGTAGGGTAGGTGCCTGAGCCACCATGCCCAGCCCTTCTAGGGTAGGGTAGGTGCCTGAGCCTCCATGCCCAGCCCTTGTAGGGTAGGGTTGGTGCCTGAGCCACCATGCCCAGCCATTCTTGGGTAGGGTAGGTGCCTGAGCCACCATGCTCAGCTCTTCTAGGGTAGGGTAGGTGCCTGAGCCACCATGCTCAGCCATTCTAGGGTAGGGTAGGTGCCTGAGCCACCATGCTCAGCCCTTCTAGGGTAGGGTAGGTGCCTGAGCTACCATGCTCAGCCCTTCTAGGGTAGGGTAGGTGCCTGAGCCACCATGTCCAGCCCTTCTAGGGTAGGGTAGGTGCCTGAGCCACCATGCCCAGCCCTTCTAGGGTAGGGTAGGTGCGTGAGCCACCATGTCCAGCCCTTCTAGGGTAGGGTAGGTGCCTGAGCCACCATGGCCAGCCTTTCTTGGGTAGGGAAGGTGCATGAGCCACCATGTCCAGCCCTTCTAGGGTAGGGTAGGTGCCTGAGCCACCATGGCCAGCCCTTCTAGGGTAGGGTAGGTGCCTGAACCACCATGTCCAGCACTTCTAGGGTAGGTGCCTGAGCCACCATGTCCAGCACTTCTAGGATAAGGTAGGTGCCTGAGCCACCATGGCTAGCCCTTCTAGGGTAGGGTAGGTGCATGAGCCACCATGTACAACCCTTCTAGGGTAGGGTAGGTGCCTGAGCCACCATGTCCAGCCCTTCTAGGGAAGGGTAGGTGCCTGAGCCACCATGCCCAGCCCTTTTAGGGTAATGTTGGTGCCTGAGCCACCGTGCCCAGCCCTTCTAGGGTAGGGTAGGTGCCTGAGCCACCATGCTCAGCTCTTCTAGGGTAGGGTAGGTGCCTGAGCCACCATGCCCAGCCCTTCTAGGGTAGGGTAGGTGCCTGAGCCTCCATGCCCAGCCCTTGTAGGGTAGGGTAGGTGCCTGAGCCACCATGCCCAGCCATTCTAGGGTAGGGTAGGTGCCTGAGCCACCATGCTCAGCTCTTCTAGGGTAGGGTAGGTGCCTGAGCCACCATGCTCAGCCATTCTAGGGTAGGGTAGGTGCCTGAGCCACCATGCTCAGCCCTTCTAGGGTAGGGTAGGTGCCTGAGCTACCATGCTCAGCCCTTCTAGGGTAGGGTAGGTGCCTGAGCCACCATGTCCAGCCCTTCTAGGGTAGGGTAGGTGCCTGAGCCACCATGCCCAGCCCTTCTAGGGTAGGGTAGGTGCCTGAGCCTCCATGCCCAGCCCTTGTAGGGTAGGGTAGGTGCCTGAGCCACCATGCCCAGCCCTTCTAGGGTAGGGTAGGTGCCTGAGCCACCATGCTGAGCTCTTCTAGGGTAGGGTAGGTGCCTGAGCCACCATGCTCAGCCATTCTAGGGTAGGGTAGGTGCCTGAGCCACCATGCTCAGCCCTTCTAGGGTAGGGTAGGTGCCTGAGCCACCGTGCTCAGCCCTTCTAGGGTAGGGTAGGTGCCTGAGCCACCATGTCCAGCCCTTCTAGGGTAGGGTAGGTGCCTGAGCCACCATGCTCAGCCCTTCTAGGGTAGGGTAGGTGCCTGAGCCACCATGCTCAGCCCTTCTAGGGTAGGGTAGGTGCCTGAGCCACCATGCTCAGCCCTTCTAGGGTAGGGTAGGTGCCTGAGCCACAATGCTCAGCCCTTCTAGGGTAGGGTAGGTGCCTGAGCCACTATGCTCAGCCCTTCTAGGGTAGGGTAGGTGCCTGAGCCACTATGCTCAGCCCTTCTAGGGTAGGGTAGGTGCCTGAGCCACCATGCTCAGCCCTTCTAGGGTAGGGTAGGTTCCTGAGCCACCATGCCCAGCCCTTCTAGGGTAGGGTAGGTGCCTGAGCCACCATGCCCAGCCCTTCTAGGGTAGGGTAGGTGCCTGAGCCACCATGCCCAGCCCTTCTAGGGTAGGGTAGGTGCCTGAGCCTCCATGCCCAGCCCTTGTAGGGTAGGGTTGGTGCCTGAGCCACCATGCCCAGCCATTCTTGGGTAGGGTAGGTGCCTGAGCCACCATGCTCAGCTCTTCTAGGGTAGGGTAGGTGCCTGAGCCACCATGCTCAGCCATTCTAGGGTAGGGTAGGTGCCTGAGCCACCATGCTCAGCCCTTCTAGGGTAGGGTAGGTGCCTGAGCTACCATGCTCAGCCCTTCTAGGGTAGGGTAGGTGCCTGAGCCACCATGTCCAGCCCTTCTAGGGTAGGGTAGGTGCCTGAGCCACCATGCCCAGCCCTTCTAGGGTAGGGTAGGTGCCTGAGCCTCCATGCCCAGCCCTTGTAGGGTAGGGTAGGTGCCTGAGCCACCATGCCCAGCCCTTCTAGGGTAGGGTAGGTGCCTGAGCCACCATGCTCACCTCTTCTAGGGTAGGGTAGGTGCCTGAGCCACCATGCTCAGCCATTCTAGGGTAGGGTAGGTGCCTGAGCCACCATGCTCAGCCCTTCTAGGGTAGGGTAGGTGCCTGAGCCACCATGCTCAGCCCTTCTAGGGTAGGGTAGGTGCCTGAGCCACCATGTCCAGCCCTTCTAGGGTAGGGTAGGTGCCTGAGCCACCATGCTCAGCCCTTCTAGGGTAGGGTAGGTGCCTGAGTCACCATGCTCAGCCCTTCTAGGGTAGGGTAGGTGCCTGAGCCACCATGCTCAGCCCATCTAGGGTAGGGTAGGTGCCTGAGCCACTATGCTCAGCCCTTCTAGGGTAGGGTAGGTGCCTGAGCCACTATGCTCAGCCCTTCTAGGGTAGGGTAGGTGCCTGAGCCACTATGCTCAGCCCTTCTAGGGTAGGGTAGGTGCCTTAGCCACCATGCTCAGCCAATCTAGGGTAGGGTAGGTGCCTGAGCCACCATGGCAAGCCCTTCTAGGGTAGGGTAGGTGCCTGAGCCACCATGCCCCGCTATTCTAGGGTAGGGTAGGTGCCTGAGCCACCATGCCCAGCCCTTCTAGGGTAGGGTAGGTGCCTGAGCCTCCATGCCCAGCCCTTGTAGGGTAGGGTAGGTGCCTGAGCCACCATGCCCAGCCATTCTAGGGTAGGGTAGGTGCCTGAGCCACCATGCTCAGCTCTTCTAGGGTAGGGTAGGTGCCTGAGCCACGATGCTCAGCCATTCTAGGGTAGGGTGTGTGCCTGAGCCACCATGCTCAGCCCTTCTAGGGTAGGGTAGGTGCCTGAGCCACCATGCTCAGCCCTTCTAGGGTAGGGTAGGTGCCTGAGCCACCATTCCCATCCCTTCTAGAGTAGGGTATATGCCTGACCCACCATGCCCAGCCCTTCTAGGGTAGGGTAGGTGCCTGAGCCACCATGTCCAGCCCTACTAGGGTAGGGTAGGTGCCTGAGCCACCATGCTCAGCCCTTCTAGGGTAGGGTAGGTGCCTGAGCCACCATGCTCAGCTCTTCTAGGGTAGGGTAGGTGCCTGAGCCACCATGCTCAGCCATTCTAGGGTAGGGTATGTGCCTGAGCCACTATGCTCAGCCCTTCTAGGGTAGGGTAGGTGCCTGAGCCACCATGCTCAGCCCTTCTAGGGTAGGGTAGGTGCCTGAGCCACCATGTCCAGCCCTTCTATGGTAGGTAGGTGCCTGAGCCACCATGCTCAGCCCTTCTAGGGTAGGGTAGGTGCCTGAGCCACCATGCTCAGCCCTTCTAGTGTAGGGTAGGTGCCTGAGCCACCATGCTCAGCCCATCTAGGGTAGGGTAGGTGCCTGAGCCACTATGCTCAGCCCTTCTAGGGTAGGGTAGGTGCCTGAGCCACCATGTCCAGCCCTTCTAGGGTAGGGTAGGTGCCTGAGCCACCATGCTCAGCCCTTCTAGGGTAGGGTAGGTGCCTGAGCCACTATGCTCAGCCCTTCTAGGGTAGGGTAGGTGCCTGAGCCACCATGCTCAGCCCTTCTAGGGTAGGGTAGGTGCCTGAGCCACCATGCCCAGCCCTTCTAGGGTAGGGTAGGTGCCTGAGCCACCATGCCCAGCCCTTCTAGGGTAGGTGCCTGAGCCAGAGCTTGTAGCTCACAAGACTCTCATTACGATTAGTCCCCTTGGGGCGGGGATGGCAGACCAGAGAGGCCTAGCTTGTGGCTAGACCTGGGGACAGTTGGTCTCGAAGATGAGGGGGTACATGTACCTCCTCCCATGGCAGACTTAAGTCTCAGACACTTCCTAGAGAGGGAGTCAAGGCCGGGCCACCACTTGGAAAAGGCCCGGGCCGGGAGAATACCGGCGAATCTTTAATAATAATAATTTATACGGATACAATAAATATTTGCTCAAGAACTTATAATTACGTACAGGTGAAAGAGCACTTTTAAGTGACTAAAAATTTTGTTTCCATTCCGTCAAAAATCTGGCTTTCATTTGGTTTATAAATAAAGAAAGCTTCACTAGTTCGGTTTTATCGTTCGTGTTCTTTCCTGAATACAATGGTCGCATTGTTATATTGTAACATTGTTATATTGTAACATTGGTCTGGATTTCATTGTTTATTGCATATATTAGGATAATGATTTCTATTTCTCTTCAGTAACATAATACTCGTGATCAGCTTCAAAATACTAACTCTGCTATAAGGACAATATCCTATAAGATTAGAATCTGTAACTATAAATTTCAGAATTTGCTAAATTTGTTAAAAAGCTTCAACTCATTAGGTTCACTGATTTATTTTTTGATAGATTTCATTTAAATTTTCAGGATTGGTGTAATTTAAGAAAAGTTTTCATTCACTTTGAACTATGTTAATTTTGATTTTGAAATGTTATGAGATAAATTGGTTTCTATTTCACAATTAGAGAATTTCTCTACCGATCAGTTTCAAACCCTAAATGCTTGTCTATGCTGAATGAATTTTTTTCTTGATTTCAAGCTGCGTACCATTTTTTTAATTAAAGAAATTATACCAAATATTTTTCATTAGTTGGTGATTTAAATAGAATATATCCGAGAAAAAACACCGAGAATTACTCAGCACTTAAGTAATATTTATAATATCTTTCTTTTAATTTTATCAATGAATATTTTTCTTCTACCATCAAAGTTTAGTGGGATCTTAATATCATAACTTCTAATTATATTGGCTTCAAATTTTGATTCCCGGTGAACGATAACTTTTAGGGCAGAAGAAAGGAATTTATAGGCGTATCAAGAGGTGAGGGTTATTTATGAATCAATATATTGACATTAGGAGAGAGGTTTAAAAAGGGATAAGAAAAGCTAAACGGAACTATGAAATTAAAGTTGCTAGAGATTTAAAAAACTAAGGTTTGTTCCAGGTATATAGAACAAAAGTTAGAGATAAGACAGATCCCCTTAAAAATAACTCTGGTAATCTTAGTGACAAGGAGAATGAAATGTGTTCGATTTTTAATCATTATTTTCTCTTGGTTTTCATGCAGGAAGACACTAATAATATCCCAATAATTAATTTTTATAGTGGTCCTGAAGAAGATAAATTATGGAATATCATAGTCACTAGGGATATGGTTATCAAACAAGTAGACTGACAAACAAAATAAATCCCTGGACCCTGATGAACTTTTTTCAAAGGTTCTTAAGGACTGCAAGACAGAACTTTGCGAACCATTAAGATTTTCAATATATCTTTTCAAACAGGTGTAATGTCTGATATGTGGAAGTTGGCCAATGTAATTCCTATTTGTAAATCAGGGGACAAGGCGTTAGTAAGATTTTTGATACAATATCGCACCAGAGACTGTTAAACAAAACAGCAACTCATGGCACTGGGGAGAAAAGTGCTGCCAATGGATCTAGTGATGACTCACCAACAGGAAGCAGTGTGTATATTATTATAATCAAGGGGGAAGCACTAAACCCGTAGGATCATACAGAGCCTGTGGGAGGATGTGGAAGGTATTCAGGTTTAATTCAGGGAACTGGAACACAGATCCAATTCCCTAGATCAAGAGCCCCTCACCAGAATCAAGGAACCTTCCTTGAGAGGTTTGTATATAAATGGAGTAAAATCTGAGTGGGGATCCGTAACTAGTGGCGTTCCACAACGATTAGTTTTAGGCCCTTGGTTAATATATATCAATGACCTTGACAAGAGAATTACTGTAATAAAGTTGGTAGAATTACCGACAATATGTAAAGTAAAAGGACACAAGTGCAACTAATGTGACATTTTATTGTGGCAACGTTTTGCTCTCCAGGAGCTTTATTGTATTGTTTGTAATGGTTTGATAAAGCTCCTGGAGAGCGAAACGTTGCCACAATAAAATGTCACATTAGTTGCACTTGTGTCCTTTTACTTTACAAGAGAATTACTAATGATTTGAGTAAATTCACCTATGAGAAGTAGATAGGTAGGATAATTGATTCATGTGTAGAAGTCACTGAACTTCAGAAGGATTTAGATAAACGCAATTTGTGGTCAGAAATTAGCAGATGAAGTTCAGTGTAGATAAATGCAAAGTTCTGAAGCTCGCGAAAGTCCGTAACCGAGCAGTTCCAGCAACTGAACTACAAGTGTCTTATTTTATAAGAACGGTGTTAACGTATTAGATGGTGATGGTGGATTTGAACATTATAGCAAGAAAGCTTTAAAAAAGAGAAAGAGGTTTCTAAAGAACACTTGCTGCAAGAATCTTAGAAGGCAACAACATCCCACGCAAAACTGTTAGGCTTGATTTACCTGCCAACACTAAGCATGAGGTCAAGTTTTTAGATTTACGAAGCTGCATTACACAATCTGGAAGAAAAGATTAAGCTTCATTATGATAAGAACAACTCGGTCTTTGTCACTAATGCTTAAACATTTAGAAAAAAACTCATAAATACGCTAACATCGAACTTCAAACTGCCCCACTAAGAGCACCTTAAGTGCTTATTGTCATCCACAATGTCAGTAAGCACTCCGATTCTAAATTCCTGGCATCAGATCAAGTTGCAAACCCTAGTCGACTTCCTAATAATCTGATACTGGCTGACTGGACTAACCAAGGGACTCCAACACCCTATATCTACTCTCATGCAGCGCTTAATCAGCACTGGGGTCACATTGCTTGGAAATGCCCAGCTACGTCACAATGGTGTGCAATGTGTGCCAAGGCCCATCCTTCTCAACAGTGTTATGATATTCTCAAAAAACAAGAGAGTGTTGCAGTAAAATGTATGAATTATAAGACTCCAGGAGTCACAGCTCCTCATACTGACTGCCGCGCGAGGTTTGCCAGTATCACAGCCGTGACGAATGGTTTTGAAAACCGACAAGCTGAAGAATTGAGACACTTATGCAACACATGGGAATCTTTATTGAAGAAACGTTTCGCCACACAGTGACTTCATCAGTCAAATACAAAATAGAAGTGGGTAAGGAGAGTAGAAGTTTGAGGTAATCAGTCCCTCAACCTCAAACCATTCGTCACATCTGTCAGACACTGCAACATCATGGGATCTTGGTACAAAGACTTCAACGCTTACCCAACCTTCGGACGACGACCTACTTACACTAGTGGCAGGTCCCACTGTGATCCCGCCTCCTCCTGCTTCAACTCATCTCACCGCAGTATATAAGCCACCTTTCTGGCCCTATGCTGCACTTCCTACAAGAGTGATGGACTGAACACATCGATTCCAGGTTGAGGGACTGATTACCTCAAATTTCTACTCTCCTTACCCACTTCTACTTTGTATTGGACTGATGAAGCCACTGTGTGGCGAAACGTTTCTTCAATAAAGATTCCCATGTGTTGCATAAGTGTCGCAATTCTTCAGTATCACAGCCACAGGACTTCCACCTCACCCTACACCTCCCATGATGAGACAGTAAACCTACCAGACACCTCGAGTCTGAGTACTTGTTCATGCCTGAATTCAGACAGTGTGGCTGAGAAAGTAACCCGAGAAGTACATCACCAGATTTCTAACACGTCTGCTATGAACACTGGTGATGTTGACGCCGCTAGTCCGGCCGAGTCAGTCACCAGGCTCAGTTGACAGAGGTTACATGACTCAAGGTGAAGCAAGTCTTGTCCCAGTGACATATAATCTAAAACAACATGAACAGCGCGAGGTGTTGAGAAATGGCATTACCAGTTAAGTTTAAAGAGTTTGTACTTAACTTAGAAAGACAACTCATCGCCTGTACAGCCGCCCCTGCAGACGAGGTCTTGACAAGCTGTCGAAGTCATCTCTCAACGGGCTGTCAAGAGTTATAATTTATAAGATTATAAATTACCCCTAGGGGGTGTTATGTCAGCATATTTCATTCACTGATGGCTGACAAACTTACTTGTGTGGACTCAAAAGTCCTCCCCTTGCTGCCGACTATAGGTTGATTACAAACTCCTTGTGACTCAAGAACTGTGCAGTCCCCCATACTACAAGAAATTCGTAACCTACCTTGGTCTTGTAGCGTGAGCTATGGTGTTCTTCACACCTTCGACAGATATCGGTGACTTGATAGAAGCTGAAGTGTCCTTGGATGTCCACGTCTTCCATAGTCTAGGAATACGCACACTGGTACACTATGTTCCACAAGATTTGTCTTTGTTGTTCACAATCTTATCACTAAAGAAGCTGATCACACTTCTCTTAAGTGTTTATTGTGTTTTATGAGACACTTTGTTCACACTAACGCACAGATCGTTCTTTGTTGGTTATCCTGGCGTCAGTGTCACTCTCAGTAGAGTCAAAAGTAGTCTGAAGACGCCACAGCGCCCCACGCCGTTACTCCCCTAGCACAGAGAAAAAGCTGACCTAGTACTTTTTGCTTCCTTGCCACTTCCTCGATGAAGTAAAGCTGAATGTTTGATTCTTGCTGTCTTAAGCATAGACAACAATGTCCACTATCTTTACTATGGTAATAAAGAGGGAGCAGGATTTTCCTTAATTGTCCTGCTAAAGTAAGAAATGTACTGTCTCTTATTAAACTACACTTTGTAACACTGCAAGGAGCGTCGGTCGAAGCGACCACGTCCCATACTCATACTGCATCTGCTATCAATTACTCGCTGTAGCAGTAAACAAGATGCGTGCCCCTTCTGAGAGGGCTGGGCCTTTCAGGGCTGAAAGGGGCTGAAAGGGGCTGAAGGGGGCTGATACTCCCCTTCTGGAGAAAATTTCTCCACACGAGGAAAATTATATCGCGTACTAATAAGATTATCAGGCATTCTGAAAATAAGTACGAGGATAATAAACAAGTTAATGAGTGTAATGATTGAGTCCTTAATTACGATAATATATATATATTTATATTATATATATATATATATATATATATATATATATATATATATATAAAGTTTTTCATAAAGTTTTTCTTCTTCTCTTTTTTAGTAATTGTATACAGGAGAAGGGGTTACTAGCCCATTGCTCCCGGCATTTTAGTCGCCTCATACGACACGCATGGCTTACGGAGGAAAGATTCTTTTCCACTTCCCCATGGACAATAGAAGAAATAAAAAAGAACAAGAGCTATTTAGAAAAAGGAGAAAAACCTAGATGTATGTATATATATATATGCATGTGCGTGTCTGTGAAGTGTGACCAAAGTGTAAGTAGGAGTAGCAAGATATCCCTGTTATCTTAGCGTGTTTATGAGACAGAAAAAGAAACCAGCAATCCTACCATCATGCAAAACAGTTACAGGTTTTTGTTTCACAGTCATCTGGCAGGACGGTAGTACTTCCCTGGGTGGTTGCTGTCTACCAACCTACTACCTGGTAAAGTGTATGGTAGAGTTATAATTGAAAGAATTAAGAGTAAGACGGAGAATAGGATAGCAGATGAACAAGGAGGCTTTAGGAAAGGTAGGGGGTGTGTGGACCAGGTGTTTACAGTGAAACATATAAGTGAACAGTATTTAGATAAGGCTAAAGAGGTCTTTGTGGCATTTATGGATTTGGAAAAGGCGTATGACAGGGTGGATAGGGGGGCAATGTGGCAGATGTTGCAAGTGTATGGTGTAGGAGGTAGGTTACTGAAAGCAGTGAAGAGTTTTTACGAGGATAGTGAGGCTCAAGTTAGAGTATGTAGGAAAGAGGGAAATTTTTTCCCAGTAAAAGTAGGCCTTAGACAAGGATGTGTGATGTCACCGTGGTTGTTTAATATATTTATAGATGGGGTTGTAAGAGAAGTAAATGCGAGGGTCTTGGCAAGAGGCGTGGAGTTAAAAGATAAAGAATCACACACAAAGTGGGAGTTGTCACAGCTGCTCTTTGCCGATGACACTGTGCTCTTGGGAGATTCTGAAGAGAAGTTGCAGAGATTGGTGGATGAATTTGGTAGGGTGTGCAAAAGAAGAAAATTAAAGGTGAATACAGGAAAGAGTAAGGTTATGAGGATAACAAAAAGATTAGGTGATGAAAGATTGAATATCAGATTGGAGGGAGAGAGTATGGAGGAGGTGAACGTATTCAGATATTTGGGAGTGGACGTGTCAGCGGATGGGTCTATGAAAGATGAGGTGAATCATAGAATTGATGAGGGAAAAAGAGTGAGTGGTGCACTTAGGAGTCTGTGGAGACAAAGAACTTTGTCCTTGGAGGCAAAGAGGGGAATGTATGAGAGTATAGTTTTACCAACGCTCTTATATGGGTGTGAAGCGTGGGTGATGAATGTTGCAGCGAGGAGAAGGCTGGAGGCAGTGGAGATGTCATGTCTGAGGGCAATGTGTGGTGTGAATATAATGCAGAGAATTCGTAGTTTGGAAGTTAGGAGGAGGTGCGGGATTACCAAAACTGTTGTCCAGAGGGCTGAGGAAGGGTTGTTGAGGTGGTTCGGACATGTAGAGAGAATGGAGCGAAACAGAATGACTTCAAGAGTGTATCAGTCTGTAGTGGAAGGAAGGCGGGGTAGGGGTCGGCCTAGGAAGGGTTGGAGGGAGGGGGTAAAGGAGGTTTTGTGTGCGAGGGGCTTGGACTTCCAGCAGGCATGCGTGAGCGTGTTTGATAGGAGTGAATGGAGACAAATGGTTTTTAATACTTGACGTGCTGTTGGAGTGTGAGCAAAGTAACATTTATGAAGGGATTCAGGGAAACCGGCAGGCCGGACTTGAGTCCTGGAGATGGGAAGTACAGTGCCTGCACTCTGAAGGAGGGGTGTTAATGTTGCAGTTTAAAAACTGTAGTGTAAAGCACCCTTCTGGCAAGACAGTGATGGAGTGAATGATGGTGAAAGTTTTTCTTCTTCGGGCCACCCTGCCTTGGTGGGAATCGGCCGGTGTGATAATAAAAAAAAAAAATAAAAAATATATATATATATATATATATATATATATATATATATATTTATGTATGTATATATATATATATATGTATATATATATATATATATATATATATATATATATATATATATATATAATATGCAAAATAACCACTGAAAAAATAGTGGAATTCCAAGCGCTTTCGTGACTTGATAATGTGAGAAGTCAGGAATGCGCTTGGAATTACACTATTTTCACAGTGGTTGTTTTGCATATTGATATCACCTGTTTACTGTGATCTTATTGTATCATTATATATATATATATATATATATATATATATATATATATATATATATATATATATATATATATATATACATGTATATATATATATATATATATATATATATATATATATATATATATATATATATATATATATATATATATATATATATATATACATATATTAGCTGCTTTAGCCTCTCCTCATTGGTCATCATGTCCCTCATCTCTGGGACTACATTTGTTACAAATCTTTGTATTTTTCAGCTTCTTCACATCTGTAACCATAGACTGGCACTTCAGAAACTCCACTCGTGCCATTAGTCCATTCCGATATCTAACAGTAACTCGTTGCTTATTTCCAATTAAGTTTTCTTTCATCCACTGTAGTGCTAGAATCTTGGTAAGAATTGTATGCATGTGAATGGATGCGTGTGAATGAGTGTACTCACCTAGTTGTGGTTGCAGGTGTCCAGACTCAGCACCTGGCCCCGTGTGTGTGTGTGTACACTCACCTATTTTTGGTTGCAGGGCTCGAGACTGCTCCTGGCCCCGCCTCTTCACTGACCGCTACTTGGTCCTCTCTCTCCCTGCTCCATGAGTTTTATCATACCTCGTTTTAAATGTATGTATGGTTCCTGCCCCCACTACATCACTTGTCAGGCTATTCCACTTCCTAACCATTCTGTGGCTGAAGAAATACTTCATATTACGGAGTACTGTAAAAAAAAAAATATTCATTTAAAATAACGTTAGATATATCTTGTCATTTTCCGTGAAGTATACGGAAAGCGAACACGTTTTATTTCTGTCAGTCAGGCAGTGGCCAGGACAGTAGCAGTTGAGGTGTGTGTTTAGTTCAGCACCAGACGGGTGGTCATGGGGTGAAGTCATGTTTGGGCGGTAGTTTGCGTAGGCAATTTTGGTATTTTTTTTTTTTTAGTGTATGTTATAGGTATTTGTGATTAAGTCCCTCATGTTTATTTGTAAAGCCCACTATACAGGGGCCTGTGTTATTGAGAGTAACGTTTCCACTGTAGGCTATGTAGCCTGCAGAAAGGGGGGGGGTGTCATGGAGTCTCCCTGTTCATAAATGTTCATTTATTTTGTTTAACTCATTAGTAGCAGTGTGCTAGTGAGTTAATGTGAACTGGAGTGTGGTTTTTTTTTTGCATTAGTTATAAGTTGTTTACAAGTTACTGTTAATATTTTATATATATTTTGTAGAGGTGAGTTTTTGTGTCCTTATTCAACGTTAATTATCAGCACTCGTGCTTAATTTATAGGAGTACATGCTGGCTCAAGGTTTGCTCTGTATTTCAGAGTAATTTTATAGCCCCTAAACAGCAGTGTGAGCAGCGTTTAGGAGCCAGGAACATTTTATTTAAGTTACGACATCAAAGTGGTAACATGAGGGACCTGCAGTGAAGAATTATCACGTTAAGAGTGATAATTCACATTTGAAACCTGGAGAGTCTTTAAAGGAAGGATTATTAGCAGTAACTTTTTTCAGGTGTAATAATATTTCTGCCTGATTTTTGTGTGTACATTTAGTGATTTAAGGAGTTATTTAGTAATAATTCTCTCTGCATATATTAATCATTTCATGTACCTATGTGCTTTGCTGTGTTTTATTAGATTGTGGGTAGCGTCTGTTTACCAGTCTGGTTACCTGCCTGTAGGTATTACAGATGATTTACCTTTTTCAGATGTTGATCTACTACTAGGCAACAATGTTATGGGTCTTCTCAAAAGTGAGTAAGTAAATAAGTAAGTAAGTAAGTTTATTCAGGTATAAACAAATACAGTTACATAGAATTATCATACATATCAGCATATGTGTAGAGAACCTAGGATAACCCAAAAAAGTCAGAGTGACTTATTTCCATTGGTTTGGAGGGACCCAGATTTATAAGATGTTAAGGTGAAAACTAATGTTATTGTGAAATTTTTTCAGTGTGTACTATGTGTAGCTGGGTGAGCAAGGGAAGAACAGTGTCTCACCTTGATCTCTCTCCTGACTGTGGTGACGATTTGGGCCTGGGGAGCCTGTTCATTGAGTCTTACCTGCAGGAGACTCTGGGTAGTGATGAATCGGGCCAGGTCAAACCTGGTTTAGGGGCGGGTCTCTGTACTGGCATGGGAGAGAATACCCTGACTCTGAAGCAGCTGGTTGAGGTCCAGGGATGTGGTGACTCCCTGAAGGCTATTCAGTTGCCAGTTGTTACAGAGGAAGTGGTTCCGAAATTTAACACATGTTTATTTTCCAGAATATATGACTATGCGGTCTTTTCAAAGCCTTTTGAGGATAAGGCTCTGAATTTTTTACAGATTCCCAATGGAGAATATTTCAGTAATGAGAAGGGAGAGCTGGATAATTAATGTTTACCGAGCACTTACGTTTTTACCAGGTTACCAGAGTTCTTGCCTCTTTCTAATAATTTTGTGTGTGTGGTTTTGAGATTTCTGGTAAAATTTTGTCAGCTAGGCTTTCAACAAGCCAACCAGAAGTCCAGCTTTGTAAATTGTCCCCCTCAAGGAAGGTTCCTTGATGTTGGTGAGGGGCTCTTGATTTAGGGAATCAGATCTGTGCTCCAGTTCCCCGAATTAAGCCTGAATGCCTTACACATCCCCCCCAGGCGCTGTATAACCCTCCGGGTTTAGCGCTTCCCCCTTGATTATAATAATAATGTAAATTGTCATGTAGTTTTGAGAGACTTAAGGTTAAATTTCCCTATCACTCTGAGTGTACAGTAGAGTGGCTTTACCAGTCTCTCAGGACGATTCACGTTTTTCCCCAGTACCAGAAGAACTGGGATGAGGGTATTCCCCTCCTTTTCATTACCGTGCGGGGAAATACTCTGGAATCATTAAGTCACGGACTGGGTGAGGATGGTGATGCTTCCCCCTCGGTGTTTTTTTTCTCAGTTTCAGAGACTGGCTAAGATGCGGTGGGCGGCACTAGTGAACCAGCATGCGAGTCTGCCCAGGGTGACGTGGGACCATGAGGAGGTGCTACATGCTCTGGAGGCTAAGGTGGTGTTGGTACTGGAGCCGGCTCCTAGGAACGATGTGATTAGTTGTGCATTACAACCGCTGGTGGATGTGGTCTCTGATGAAAATAAAGCCTACACACCCGATCAGGAAAACGCGTGTTGTTACCTTTCTTAGCTGTCTGTACGAGACTTCGAAAATGTTCCATTTGATGTTGAAGTGGATAACCTTGGAGCATTGGCTTAGCTACCATGGAACTTTGTAAGTTATTTTTTTGTGGTTAGAAAAGGGGGCATAGATCCCCAAGAGATAAATGTACCTGAGCACATTCAGCATGTTTTGCGTTACAGACGCTTGTTGAGGGAAGAGATGTGTATGGAGAGATGTGAAGTTTGTATGTTTTCCCTGTACTCAGCGAGAGTCAGTGGATATTGCCAGGGGTCACACAAATGATGAAACTCAGCATGTTCACTGACTGCCATGAAGTATATTTGATAACTTACGAATAATATCATTGATATACTAGATACCACAGTTGTGAGTATGTGGCGGGTTATTTGCTTTTCATGAACCACTGTGTCAGTTATATATCTATATATGCAATTGTACTCTTCAAGTACTTTAAATTTTTGTAAGTTGAGATGTAATATGACATTGCTTTACACAGCCTGTATGCAAAGTGATAATATTCTTAGTGTTCCTGTAATGACTACTTATAATGATGCACTGTCATTTTCTCTGCAAATGTAAGCCAGTTTTGTTGATGTTAGTGCTGCATTCTTGAAAAAAAACAGCAGGACAATTATTACCAGTAAACTTACCATTTATGCTCCAAGAAAAAGGAAGGCTCTTGCTTGGTGTTGAAAGTGCAGATTTTTTTCAGTATAGTGATCACAGTCCTACATTTCTTTCACGTGCCGAGAAACCACACTCAGATGTTTACTTTGGTGATTCGTTATGTGAAGGGGATAGTGAGTGTGGTTGCTCATGTATTCTCTTATGTATTGTACATAATGTAGTGTAGACATTTATCTGCTCTCGTTTTGCAGTGTTTGCTTTCTGACCACCTGGTGGACTGAAGCCGGTGAGCTGGTGGAGGGAGGTACTCCCCTAATTGTGGTTGCAGGGGTCGAGACTCAGCTCCTGGCCCCGCCTCTTCACTGATCGCTACTAGGTCCTCTCTCTGCTCCCTGAGCTGTCATACCTCATCTTAAAGCTATGTATGGTTCCTGCCTCCACTACATCACTTGCTATGCTATTCCACTTCCTGACTACTCTATGACTGAAGAAATACTTCCTAACATCCCTGTGACTCGTCTGAGTTTTCATCTTCCAGTTGTGACCCCTTGTTTGTGTCCCCTCTCTGAAACATCCTGTCTGTCCACCTTATCTATTCCACGCAGTATTTTGTATGTTGTTATCATGTCTCCCCTGACCCTCCTGTCCTCCAGTGTAGTCAGGCCGATTTCCCTCAACCTTTCTTCGTAAGACATTTCCCTGAGCTCCGGAACTAACCTTGTTTCAAACCTTTGGACTTTCTCTCATTTCTTGACGTGCTTGACCAGGTGTGGATTCCAAACCGGTGCTGCATACTCTAGTGTGGACCTGACGTATATGGTGTACAGAGTCTTCAACGATTCCTTACTGAGGTATCAGAACGCTATCCTTAGGTTTGCCAGACGCCCGTACGCTACAGCAGTTATCTGATTGATGTGCGCCTCAGGAGATGTGCTCGGTATTATACTCACCCCATGATCTTTTTCCTTCATTGAAGTTCGCAGTCTTTGGTCACCTAGACTATACTATGTCTGCGGTCTTCTTTGCTCTTCCCCTATCTTCATGACTGCATTTGGCAGGGTTAAATTCTAGGAGCCAGTTGCTGGACCTGGTGTCCAGCCTGTCCAGGTCTCTTTGTAGACCTGCCTGATCTGCATCTGATTTGATTCTCATTAACTTCACATCATCTGCGAACAGTGACACTTCTGAGTGTATTCCTTCAATCATATCATTCACGTATACACAATACACAAATAACCCGCATATAAAAGAGAAGCTTACGACGACGTTTCGGTCCGACTTGGACCATTGACAAAATCACACTAACCAGAAGTGGAGCAGGACGCCTATATATAGCCGTCCTGCTCCACTTCTGGTTAGTGTGACTCTGTCAATGGTCCAAGTCGGACCGAAACGTCGTCGTAAGCTTCTCTCTTTTATGTGCGGGTTATTTGTGTATCATTCCAGTCACGGTATTGTGCCTTTTTTGTTATTCATTCACATATACCAAGAATAGCACTGGTCCTAGAACTGACCCTTTTGGAACCCCACTCTTGTGTGTGTGTGTGTGTGTGTGTGTGTGAGTGTGTGTGTGTGTGTGTGTGTGTGTGTGTGTGTGTGTGTGTGTGTGTGTGTGTGTGTGTGTGTGTGTGTGTGTGTGTGTGTGTGTGTGTTTGTAAAAGTAGGAGAAAAAAATTTAGTATATTGAAGGGGGTTTTTATCTCTAATTTTAATATAAACAATATCCCCTGTGCCCTTGTGGCACCACTAGTATCTCGTACTGACAACTATCAGTGACATATAAGCCTCCCCAGGGAAAGAAGCACTGTGGGAAGAGGTGGGCAGATCTGCTTGATATAACCCAACCAGAGATAAACAGGGAGCATTCACTCAGCTTCCATCAGTGAAGGAAGAAAATCCTGCTCCCTTCTTTTCTTCTAAACACTAACACTCTCTCAATGCATACTTCAACAACCAGTATGATAAGGTACGTCACTAAAATTAGGTTCCTCCACAGCGCTGGTTGACACTTGTGTTCAAGAAGCCTCTTCGAAATGAAAATTATCAAATGGTAACACTCGTAATATTATTGGCTCCTGGTTTCTTGATATTTCTTCAGTGGTGAGTTACATCCTGTTGATATCAGTGGCTCAGTGGAGTTATCGAATATCACAAAATTCATCCATACATTTCTTGGAATGATTTTAGATGTTCATTTTTTTTCATTACATCGTTCTTAGTCTTATCAGAGTAGTTTAGGTACGTCGATCCAGCAATAAACACCTTTCTTCCTGTAGTTAAGCTCATTGTTCCAGGAGTTCATGCTTTTCCATGTCAGAGTCATGCTGCAGTAGTTCTCAATTTCGTTTAAGAATGCATTATTAACTCTCGTCCCTGCTGCTCATGCGCTTTCAACAGTTTCACATTGAAGATTGAGACATTTATACAACATATGGGAATCTTTATTCAGGAAACGTTTCGCCACACAGTGGCTTCATCAGTCCAATACAAAGTAGAAAGGCGTAAGGAGAGGAGGAGTTTGAGGTAATCAGTCCCTCAGCCTGGGGTCGATGTGTTCAGTCCATCAATCTTGTAGAATGTACAGCATAGGGCCGTAGACGTGGCTTATATACTGTAGTGAGGTGAGGTGAAGCAGGAGGAGGCGGGGTCATAGTGGTACCATCCACTAGTCGAAGTAGGTCTTCGTCCGAAGGTTGAACAAGTGTTGAAGAATTCTTTGTAACAAGATCCCATGATGCTGCAATGTCTGACAGTTGTGATGAATGGTTGGAAAAATCGACAAGTTGAAGATTGAGACACTTATGCAACATATCTAAAGAATCCACATGTTGTATAAGTGTCTCAATCTTCAAATTGTCGGTTTTTCAAACCATTCATCACAGTTTCACATTGAATAAGCAGGAAATAGCCCTCATCCAGAATCTCATTCTAACGGTACGTGATCATTTACATTCTTGTTCCAGAAGGTGAGAATACCATTTCAATAACAAAGCTTTCTTTCACTTGTTCTGAATCTCGTTCCATGTATTAGTATTTCTGTAGGATTATGTAATACTTCCTATAACGCTATACAAATGTATAACGTTATAGATTCCTCTAATTTCCCTACTCTGTTTACAAGTTCCAAAATTACAATCCAGGTCAACTACTTAGCGGGCAGTCAGAGTCATGGCTCATGTCTCAACATAACATAAAGGGCATTAAGAACCAAGTTCTCTTTCAATTTCCTGGAGAATCGGGTTCTACATTTTTAACGCGCAACATAAATTTGACATTAGGTGATGTCTGCGTCCTTGATAAATACAGTACTAGATAGTTTGTGCGTCAGCATGAGTGAGGGTAACATTGTTCATATATAGTTGCTTTGTTTGGCAGTTCTTCACACTAAGAACAGCAGATTATTTTCTTTTCGTCAGTAATGTAATTGGACGCTTCCTGCTCAACAAGGGCATCACAATGTCTTCACATCAGCTCCCTATTTCTCTAGCATCTCCTTGTTGTCCAGAAACATTGTCATCATTGACCACCTCACAATGATGTTTTTTTTTTTTTTTTCTTTTCATCCAGTTAAAGCTCTTGTGACTGAATGGATATGACGTTCTGCCTAGAACCTGCAATGACGGAGTGCGTTCATTATAACTTATCTTGGGTTTATAGACAAAGAGAACAGACGAGCCTTGAAAGTTTAGGGAATATGGGATGGTATAGAAGAGTGATAGTTGGTAACTTCTGGTACAACCTTGTCTCACTAGTGCTCGTTGTCAAATCATCCTAGTGTAAGCTTTGTAGTTTAGTGGTGATAATATTTTCCATGGGATGTACAAAGACCACGGTTCGAGTCCCCACCCAGTATTCTCTTGCTCATTAACAGTCAGTTATTATGGCTAACCTGGGTTCTTGGACTAGCTGGCTTTAAGAATTATAAGAAAAGGCGTTCCATGAAAGGTTCTGAGGCTGAGGAATGAGACAGTAGTGTCAGAGATGGAGCCGATGATACAACCAAGTCAAAGTTGTGCTGGTTGTAAATTCAGATCTGTGGCTGAGTGGTTACAGTGTTTGGACTGGTATGTGCATGAATGTATGTGTACTCACCTACTTGTGGTTAAAGGGGTCCAGTCATAGCTCCTGGCCCCGCCTCTTCACTGATCTCTACTAAGTCCTCTCTCTGCTCCTTGAGCTTTATCATACCTCGTCTTTAAGCTATGTATGGTGCCTGCCTCCACTATATCACTTGCTAGACTATTCCACTTCCTGACAACTCTGACTGAAGAAATACTTCCTAATATCCCTTTGACTCTTCTGAGTCTTCAGCTTCCAATTGTGACCCCTTGTTTCTGTGTCCCATCTCTGGAACATCCTGTCTCTGTCCACCTTATCTATTCCACGCAGTATTTTGTATGTCGTTATCATGTCTCCCCTAACTCTCCCGTTCTCCAGTGTCGTCAGGCCGATTTCCCTCAACCTTTCTTTGTAGGACATTCCCCTGAGCTCCGGAACTAGCCTTGTTGCAAACCTTTACACTTTCTCTAACTTCTTGACGTGCTTGACCAGGTGTGGGTTCCAAACTGGTGTAGGATACTCCAGTATGGGCCTGACGTATACAGTACTGTACAGTATCTTGAACGATTCCTTATTAAGGTATCGGAACGCTATTCTCAGGTTTGCCAGGTGCCCATATGCTGCAGCAGTTATCTGGTTGATGTGGGCCTCCGGAGATATGCTCGGTGTTATGTTCACCGTGTGCACTCACCTAGTTGTGGTTGCAAGGGTCGATTCATAGCTACTGACTCCGCCTCTTCACTGGCCGCTGTGTGTATGTGTGTGTGTTAAAACATTTTAATATATTCTCATTAAAAGATTTACTGAGTACATCTGAACACTTGGCCTCTGTCACTGCTGCAGGTTGTGCATCTTGCTGCTGGCAGCCAGGATACATCTGGAATCCTTCCCTTGGTGTTCCTACGCTCTCACTGTTTATGCAACACCAGACAACTCCATCGACGCAGAAAACCAGGCACTGATGGGCAGTGTTGATGGTTTATATATAGTCGGTCAGGATGATCTGAATGGAGGTTTTACTAACAGAAACTACTTGAGGTGAGCAAGTGATTAAATGTTTTAACTATTCGTATAATTAGAATATATATGGAATTATAAGAATCAGTGCATGGGGTGATGAAGTTTTTTTTGGAGCTTGTATTTATTAATCGTGAATTGATGCAAACGTTGCTGGGTTATGCAACATTGGGACCCGTTTATCGGGTCGTGTATCGATCGACACACTTCTAGTTTATTACACGAATGGGAAGTGCTAAACACACTTGGGTTTTTAAGTGCCTCTGTAATGTGACGCAGTCACATTCTATCAAAAAGGAAGAAATGCTCTAATTCTTTGGATGAAGAGCCCAGAAGAAGAAATCGGTCATTTTTCCTAAATAGAAAGAGTTCTTCTTTTTAAAGTTCCTCAGTTTGACTCAATATTCTTTTTCATGGTGTTTAATCGACATAAGTTTAACATTCCCTCAGTACTTTACAGAGATATGTTATACACAAAGAATTAAACATTAGAAATTTGAGTCTCACAAATAGTATATTATTACGTCTCCACATAGTTCTCCACAGTTACTGTGTTAGTCTTCACATAGTTCTCCACAGTTACTGTGTTAGTCTCCACAGTTACTGTGTTAGTCTCCACAGTTACTGTGTTAGTCTCCACAGTTACTGTGTTAGTCTTCACAGTTACTGTGTTAGTCTCCACAGTTACTGTGTTAGTCTCCACAGTTACTGTGTTAGTCTCCACAGTTACTGTGTTAGTCTTCACAGTTACTGTGTTAGTCTCCACAGTTACTGTGTTAGTCTCCACAATTACTGTGTTAGTCTTCACAGTTACTGTGTTAGTCTTCACAGTTGCTGTGTTAGTCTCCACAGTTACTGTGTTAGTCTTCACAGTTACTGTGTTAGTCTTCACAGTTGCTGTGTTAGTCTCCACAGTTACTGTGTTAGTCTTCACAGTTACTGTGTTAGTCTCCACAGGTACTGTGTTAGTCTCCACAGTTACTGTGTTAGTCTCCACAGTTACTGTGTTAGTCTTCACAGTTACTGTGTTAGTCATCACAGTTGCTGTGTTAGTCTTCACAGTTACTGTGTTAATCTTCACAGTTACTGTGTTAGTCTTCACAGTTCTCCATAGTTACTGTGTTAGTCTCCACATAGTTCTCCACAGTTACTGTGTTAGTCTTCACAGCTGCTTTGTTAGTCTCCACAGTTACTGTGTTAGTCTTCACAGTTCTCCACAGTTACTGTGTTAGGCTCCACATAGTTCTCCACAGTTACTGTGTTAGTCTTCACAGTTCTCCACAGTTACTGTGTTAGTCTCCACATAGTTCTCCACAGTTACTGTGTTAGTCTCCACATAGTTCTCCACAGTTACTGTGTTAGTCTCCACAGTTACTGTGTTAGTCTCCATATAGTTCTGCACAGTTAATGTGTTAGTCTTCACATAGTTCTCCACAGTTACTGTGTTAGTCTTGACACTGTTCTCCACAGTTACTGTGTTAGTCTTGACACTGTTCTCCACAGTTACTGTGTTAGTCTCCACATAGTTCTCCACAGTTACTGTGTTAGTTTTGACACTGTTCTCCACAGTTACTGTGTTAATCTTTACATAATTCTCCACAGTTACTGTGTTAGTCTTGACACTGTTCTCCACAGTTACTGTGTTAATCTTTACATAATTCTCCACAGTTACTGTGTTAGTCTTGACACTGTTCTCCACAGTTACTGTGTTAGTCTTGACACTGTTCTCCACAGTTACTGTGTTAGTTTTGACACTGTTCTCCACAGTTACTGTGATAATCTTTACATAATTCTCCACAATTACTGTGTTAATCTTTACATAATTCTCCACAGTTACTCAAAGCAGTGAACCACAGAGCTATCTTTACAAATTTCCACTTGTCTTTCCATTATCCTTTTACAGTGTTGTAGACTCGACACGCAACGAACTACTCTCTTAGTTTATCCCAAATCTAAAAGAAATATATGTTAGGGACTGTAACCATCATCACATACCAACAGGAGCTAGCCTAGTCTTCAGCCAACCTCGTGTGCTGAATCAATGTTTGCTTCCGTTTTTAGTATTCTATCAACAGCCCTACTTTTTTTTTCTTTTATTCTTGTTGTAAAACAGCAACGCTAGGCATTTCTTTCTAAGGTCTTCACTCAAACATCACTTAAATTATATTACAACAGTATATGTGGCTACTTAGAATATAAGCAGCAACCTTTGCGATCTTGTTTACTCTCATTGCGTTTATACTTCTCACTGAATTTTATCAAAGTATTTATGTACATAGATATAAGATAATTTAGGGAAAAGTGTATGCAGGGGAGAGTGCATGCAGAGAGAAATATTTGTTGGAATTTATGCACGATATAGTGTGTCTTGGACAAGACTGGGACAATTTCCTCTTGGTAATCAATTTTTTTTCTTAATCAGTTACTCATTGTAATAATCTTTGTATTTACTTTTAATTATCTCTCTTCTAAACCCCATGTCTGGTAGCAATGATGTGGAGAACAAAAGAGGCCGCAATTTCCTCAGGTTTGTTGAGCTGAAAAGCTTTGTACTTCAAATTTCTGATTGTTTTTTAAAGACATCTTAATTTTAATGCTAACCTTTTGCTTAATTATGGAATTCAAATTCTCAATATATGAAACCATTTAATATATTAACTGTTATTTCCAACTTTTCCTGACTAGAATATATATAAGAAAGAAATCTAAATGGAGCTAAAATTTTATA
This sequence comes from Cherax quadricarinatus, assembly GCF_038502225.1. Taxonomy (NCBI): domain Eukaryota; kingdom Metazoa; phylum Arthropoda; class Malacostraca; order Decapoda; family Parastacidae; genus Cherax; species Cherax quadricarinatus. The sequence continues at coordinate 21,101,523 of NC_091367.1, forward strand.
GCAAACTATTTAATAAAAACTGCAAATTTACCAAATTCACTGGAAATGTATTAATAAAACTTTGCAATTAAAATTATAAAAAAAATAAACTAATATAGGACGAAATAACCAAATGTATAACTGAATTAACATTTTTCGTTTCATCAGATTCGGGCGCAGTAACTATGGCGACTACGACAACGACGAACTCACTGGTTTAGCTGAGAAGCGAAGTCGCAACTTCCTACGTTTCGGTCGTGATCCTTCACGCAATTTCCTGAGGTTCGGTCGCTCCGTCGACTGTCAGCTCAGTTCCCTGTCACTCAATGGCTGCGTTAAAAAAATAAAATCTCTTGAAACCACATCTGAGCCCTCAACCACACCAGTGCAGCAAAACTTATCATCACACAACATTAATTCTTCTGAGTCAGAGAAGATAACTTCTCAGCGCTGGAAGAGAGCTGTTCCAGGTGTATATGTATCACTACCTAATTACGGCCCCTCCGCCTGGGCCAGAGATATCCGTCCAGAAGATGAAATTATTAACGAATTCTCTTCTGAGGATACAAAGGACATAAACAAACGTGGGTATAACCGAGGCTTTTTGCGCTTCGGCCGCAACCGCAACTTTCTGAGATTCGGCAAACGGGATGTATCTGTCGAATACCCTGAATCATCCTCTTCCTCTGAAACCGGCGAGTCATTGCTTGATGTTAGACCTGTGAGAGCGCCCACCAGAAATTTTATTAGGTTCGGTTGAACTGGAAGATCAAACCCGATTGCAACTTAACCTATGACAGTTAATTATTGGCTTTTGACGTTGTTAACCTATTATTATACGCAATATTTTAGCCTTTTCCTGAACGCAGATAAATGCTTGAATATTTCTCTACGTTTTTCTTCCTTACATTATAATTTTTTACAGAAATTGATAAGTGAGGATATATTCTCAGAGATGTATTGCTCTGTAAACTCATGTATACTCTAAATAAATATTGAATATGATTCTGTATTCTGATAACCTATATAAAATGCAAATAATATTCAACTAAGAAGCCAGCAGTACTGTACATATAAAAGAAAGTTTGATAAAACTGTGTTTTTATGTAAACGGAGAAATATAATTCTAATGAATAAGGGATGACAATGTTGCAATGCTCCTTAAGATTTATTAAGATGCATAATAAATATATTGATTCTTATTATGCTCATTAATAAGTACAGGTAAATTTATATTTTATTTCTGTTTAGAAATTTTATGAATACAGTTTGTCTGATGGGCAAATTACACCTGTTCGTAAACAGATCAGGAAACTCTCAGCTTGGCAACTTGGGGAAAAAAATAAGCCTTTAAAAATAAATTCTTAACCCACGTATTCCTTTATCAAAATAAATGTACAATAATGTACGCTCTGTTCAGAGATCTATAAAATTGTATATATGTGCAAGAATCACTTTAAAAAACATCGTCTTCAATCAGTGGTGGTGAAAGCCAACTAATTCTGCTCAATGAGTTAGAAACATCACTTCTCAGATTTGTCAGTCTTTCACCAGCATTTTGCATAAGTGGTGGAGAGGTCAGGCAGCCATTGTTTTGTGATATACCACATACCACAAGAGTATTGAATTATTTCAAGTGTTGGATTCCTTTTACTTGAATGTTTTTTTCTTTTAAATATATTTGTTATATGTTTTCAATAACAAACCTTTAAAATGATGTATAATAAGACCAATGAATGTAATGAAAAATAATCTGAATCTCCATTATTTTTATATTACAAAAAATTACAATTCAGAATGCTCGTAAACCAACACATCTTTGCATAACATTATTTAATGTCCATGCAAGATATTTATTACTTATTCATTTAAATTATTAGATCTAAAATTCTAACATATTTAAATTAAAAAAATTAGCTTATGCTAAAACTTATAATATCTGAAGGAGCACTTTTATGTGGCTGCTAGAAATTTGATTTTCTTCCTTCACACTTTCGCTTTTTATGTCGTTTGTAGCTTAAGAATGACTGATTAGATTCATTTTAAATATGATTATATATCTATATCTATATACGTATATATATATATATATATATATATATATATATATATATATATATATATATATATATATATATATATATATATATATATATATATATATATATATAAGTAGTCAAAAAAGCGGCTGAGCGAATCCTTCCGGTTTAGGGGTGCGGCTGAGCGACTCCTTCCGGTTTAGGGGGTGCAGCTGAGCAACTCCTTCCGGTTTAGGGGGTGCGGCTGAGTGACTCCTTCCGGTCTAGGACCAGCAGCTGGAGGGTCACCTTTTCACACCTAGGTGTTACTTCCGGTTTGACCTAGACCTTGATCTCGCCCTCGAGACTACCTCACCCTTGACCCCCCAACCAATACCCCCGCCCACGACCCCTCTCCGCGACCCCCCTTCGCGACCCCACCGTCGCGACCCCCCGCGCCCTTCGCGACCCCTGCGCACGCCCTTCGCGACCCCCGCCCGCGCCTTCTGCTGCGCCTTCTGCAGCGTCATCCGGATCGCCCCCGCGTCTCGAATTTTTTTCCGATTTTTTTCGAATTTTTTTTGAATTTCATTTTCTTGTGCTCTCCATCTCCTCGGATCAAGGTTTTTGGATCCCCCCTATGGGGGTTTTCGAAATTCTTATGATCTCCTCGAATCAAGTTTTTTTTGGATTGCCCCTCCCACTTTCACCCCCACCCCAAATTTTTTTCACTCGATAATACAAGTTTTTGGATTCCCCCCTATGGGGTTTTCGAAATTCCCCCCGCCCCACTTTCACCCCCCCAACCCCCAAAAAATTTCTCAATATTACCAAGTTTTTGGATTCCCCCCTATGGGGTTTTCGAAATTCTCCAATTCCTCGGATCAAGTTTTTGGATTCCCCCTATGGGGTTTTCGAAATTCTCCATCTCCTTGGATCAAGGTTTTTTGGATTGTCCCTCCTTCCACCCCCAACCCCCACCTCAAATTTTTCTCGATAATACAAGTTTTGGATTCCCCCCTATGGGGGTTTTGAATTTCTTATGAGCTCCTCGGATCAAATTTTTGAGGTTCCCCCTCCCACTTTCACCCCCATTTCCCAAAAATTTCTCAATATTACCAAGACTCGATCTCCTAGGATCAAATTTTCTCGATAATACAAGTTTTTGGATTCCCCCCCTATGGGGGTTTTGAAAGTCTCCATCACCTTGGATCAAATTTTTGATTGTCCCTCCTTCCACCCGCACCCCCCAACCCCCAAAAATTTCTCGATATTACCAAGTTTTGGATTCCCCCATATGGGGGTTTTCGAAATTCTTATGATCTCCTCGGATCAAGGTTTTTGGATCCCCCTATGGGGTTTCGAAATCAAAGTCTCCAATTCCTCGGATCAAGTTTTTGGATTCCCCCCTCTGGGGGTAAGCATGCTTACTACAGGTCTAAACAAGTCAAATGACCTAAGAAGGGTGTTTACTCGGCGGTCAGTGACGTCACACATACAAGCTGAATCTTGTCGACCCTATGTCAGTGACGTCACGTGTTGACCCCGCACATACAAGCAGAATCTTGTCGACCCTTTTAGTTCATTAAAGTTAATAAGGGGACACTTACCCCCCATACACATATACAACATAGGGAAAACATTTTCACTCTTAATCCCAATTTTTCTCGTTTTAACCCTTTTAGTTCATTAAAGTTAATAAGGGGACACAGTACATCAGAAAGTCACATTTTTTCGTTAATACCCACAATTTCTTTACAACACAAGTCTAGACAATTTTTTAACTATTTCATCTCAGGTCACTCCCCACGAAATAACCTTCTCCCCACCCTCCCAAACCCTCACACTCCAACCAACACCTCACAATTTTCACTCATAACCCCACAATTTTTCTCGTTTTAACCCTTTTAGTTCATTAAAGTTAATAAGGGGACACAGTACATCAGAAAGTCACCACATCGCTTACATCCACTTTTCGATAAATTCAATAGTCACAATTTTACATATTACGAAGTTAATACGCACACACACCTCACGTTGAACACCTTCAAAAACACTCTCATAAATCATTTGAATACTCACAAAAATACCTGTGATCATTTTCCAAACAACACTGAAACACTTCCAAGACAACATTTTGAATACTCCCAAATAAGATTTGGCAGCTCTAATTTATCTACACTTACACATTTCATTAAATTACAACTCATCCACACATACTCCACCCTCAGTCTCCAGACTTCACAACATTATCACAAAACTAACTCAAACACTTTACTTTGAACATCACCAAAAAACACCATCAATTGCCTTTAAATACTCCAAAAACATCATTCGAACACCCCCAAATCACCTCTGAATACTCCCAGAACACCTACATAAGTACTCTTGCACATCATTTGAACACCTTCAAAAACACCTTTGAACATTTCCAAACAACACTGAAACACTTCCAAAACACCATTTGAGTACTCCCAAATACACCACTGAATACTACTAAAACACCACTGAATACACTCAAAACACCACCAAAATCACCATAAACTAAGATCAACACCCACATCCCACAACACCCACAACCCACAACACCCACAATTTTTTCTCGTTTTATCTAATTTCATCAGAAAGTCACAACACCCACACCTCACATTTTTTTTTCTCGTTTTCTCGTTTTAAACTAATTTCATCAGAAAAAGTCACATCAACAACCCACTTATAACGTCTTTTCGGTATCTCTAGTTCGACAACAACACCCACATCCCACAACACCCACAACCCACATCCCCCACACCCCACAACACACACAACCCACATCACCCACACCCCACAACACACACAACCCCACCCACATCACCCACAATTTTTTTTCTCGTTTTAACTAATTTCATCAGAAAGTCACAACAACAACAACCCACAACTTATAATCACACCTTTGAATAACCTCAAAACACCATTTGAGTACTCCCAAATACACCACTGAATACTACTAAAACACCGCTGAATACACTCAAAACACCACCAAAATCACCATAAACTAAGATCAACACCCCACAACCCACAACACCCACATCCCACATCACCCACAACCCACATCACCAACAACCCACAATTTTTTTCTCGTTTTAACTAATTTCATCAGAAAAAGTCACAAAAACAACCCACTTATATCATCTTTTCAGCATCTCTAGTTCGACAAACAACACCCACATCCCACAACACCCAAAACCCACTTCAACCACACCCCACAACACCCACAACACCCACAACCCACAATTTTTTCTCGTTTTATCTAATTTCATCAGAAAGTCACAACAACCCACATCACCCACATCACCCACACTCCACAATTTTTTCTCGTTTTAACTAATTTCATCAGAAAAAGTCCCAACAACAACCCACTTATAACATCTTTTTCGGTATCTCTAGTTCGACAACAACACCCACAACCCACAACACCCACAACCCACAACACACACAACCCACAATATTTTTCTCGTTTTAACTAATTTCATCAGAAAGTCACAACACACACAACCCACAATTTTTCTCGTTTTAACTAATTTCATCAGAAAAAGTCACAACAACAACAACCCACTTATATCATCTTTTTCGGTATCTCTAATTCGACTACATTACCCACAACCCTCATCAATTACCAATTTATTCACAATTTTTTTCCCCTTCTTTTTACTGAATCTTAAATGTAATACACATTTCCTCTTTACATTACTAAAATTCTAATAAAATCCTCTCCATACCCAGGTCCTTGTATCCACATAAATTGATATTATACTCACATCAACTACCCAACTATTGCGACATGTTTTCAACACCCCTCCATTCTTTTTCCAATATATCATAACTTTTAAATTCTATAATTTCTTTTTAAAATATTCACACATTACCTTTATATTCAGTAAAATCTCCCCATATTTCTAATTACAACCCTCCCCATACACCTCTCCATCTCACCCGCATTTTTCTTCACATCCACTCACCCATCTCCCAACACACCTCTTCTGAACACACACAAAAAAATCACATTTCACATCCACAAATGCATCTCAAATCCACTAAAATCACTATAATCAAGATATTCACAAAACTCTATGACCACCTAACACACACACACACACACACACACACACACACACACACACACACACACACACACACACACCTAACCTAACCTAACCTATCCTAACCTAACCTAGCCTAACCTAACCTAACCTAACCTAACCTTACCTAACCTAACCTAACCTAACCTAACCTAACCTAACCTAACCTAACCTAACCTAACCTAACCTAACCTAACCTAACCTAACCTAACCTAACCTAACCTAACCTAACCTAACCTAACCTAACCTAACCTTACCTAACCTAACCTAACCTAACCTAACCTAACCTAACCTAACCTAACCTAACCTAACCTAACCTAACCTAACCTAACCTAATCCTAACCTAACCTAACCTAACCTAATCCTAACCTAACCTAACCTAACCTAACCTAACCTAACCTAACCTAACCTAACCTAACCTAACCTAACCTAACCTAACCTAACCTAACCTAACCTAACCTAACCTAACCTAACCTAACCTAACCTAACCTAACCTAACCTAACCTAACCTAACCTAACCTAACCTAACCTAACCTAACCTAACCTAACCTAACCTAACCTAATCCTAACCTAACCTAACCTAACCTAACCTAACCTAACCTAACCTAACCTAACCTAACCTAACCTAACCTAACCTAACCTAACCTAACCTAACCTAACCTAACCTAGCCTAACCTAACCTAACCTAACCTAACCTATCTTAACCTAACCTAACCTAGCCGAACCTATCCTAACCGTTCCTAACCTATCCTAACCTAACCTTACCTAACCCAACCTAACCTAACCTACCCTACCCTACCCTAACCTACTATCCTAACCTAACCTAAAATATATTGGAACACTTCCAAAATACATTAGAGTACTCCAGAATTACTTTGAACGACTCCATTTTTGGATATTTCCAAATTAGTTTTGAAAAACTTTATCGTAAAATCGAACATTATTTTTCTTGTTGGTAAACACACTCAATGGTAGAAATATTTACTCGATTTCCGAATAGAAACACTTTCCTCGCTCTGAGAGACTCATTGAGCTTATATGCCTTACCCCAAAAGTATTGCGGCATGATTTTTGTACACCCCTTCCCCCTCCGACGCCACCATGTAATGCGGTTCACACCCAAGGTAGAAAATCACACGGCCATCTCCTTACCCTACACCTGCGTCAACTCAGGACAGACAGACGCCATGAAATGCGGTTCACATCCAAGGTAGATTTAAGATAATCATCGCCTTACCGAACACCTGAATCAACTCACCTAACCGAACCTAACCTAACCTATCCTAGCCTAACCTAACCTAGCCTAACCTAACTTAACCTAACCTAACCTAACCTAACCTAACCTAACCTAACCTAACCTAACCTAACCTAACCTAACCTAACCTAACCTAACCTAACCTAACCTAACCTAACCTAACCTAACCGAACCTAACCTAACCTAACCTAACCTAACTTAACCTATCCTAACCTAACCTTACCTAACCTAGCCTAACCTAACCTATCCTAACCTAACACCATCAAACACCTCCGAATACTCCCCAAAACACTACTGATTACTACCAAATCACCACTGAATACTACCAAATCACCGTCAAAATCACCAGAAACTAAGTTTAACATCACCATCCAACTTCCTTTTTATAGAAATCCCCTCAAATCACTATAACCAAGAACCCAACCTAACCTAACCTTTTCCTAACCTAACCGAACCTAACCTAACCGAACCTAACCTAACATTACCCAACCTAACCTAACCTTACCTAACCTAGCCTAACCTAACCTATCCTAACCTAACCTAACCTAACACCATCAAACACCTCCGAATACTCCCCCAAACACTACTGATTACTACCAAATCACCTAACCTAACCTAACCTAACATTACCCAACCTAACCTAACTTATCCTAACCTAACCTAACCTAACCTATCCTAACCTAACCGAACCTAACCTAACATTACCTAACCTAACCTAACTTATCCTAACCTAACCTAACCTAACCTAACCTAACTTATCCTAACCTAACCTAACCTGACCTAACTTATCCTAACCTAACCCAACCTAACCTAACCTAACCTAGCCTAACCTAACCTAACCTAACCTGACCTAACTTATCCTAACCTAACCTAACCTAACTTATCCTAACCTAACCTAACCTAACCTAACACCTTCAAACACCTCCGAATACTCCCAAAACACTACTGATTACTACCAAATCACCACTGAATACTACCAAATCACCGTCAAAATCACCAGAAACTAAGTTTATCATCACCATCCAACATCCTTTTTATAGAATGAATATTCTTACCGCATTTTATGTTGCATATCGCATTTCCTCTTCCACATCATCCCTAAACATCCTTCCTTATTCATTCCGGATATCTCCTAGAGTTGTTCTAACCCCCGATGGGGCCCATCACGACGTAGGAGCCAGAGCAACCATCACCACTCCAACACCACCTACTACACTCTGGCTCCTAATGTCATGATGGGCCCCGTCGGGGGTTAAAACAACTCTACGAGATATCCGGAATGAATAAGGAAGGATGTTTAGGGATGATGTGGAAGAGGAAATGCGATATGCAACATAAAATGCGGTAAGAATATTCATTCTATAAAAAGGATGTTGGATGGTGATGATAAACTTAGTTTCTGGTGATTTTGACGGTGATTTGGTAGTATTCAGTGGTGATTTGGTAGTAATCAGTAGTGTTTTGGGAGTATTCGGAGGTGTTTGAAGGTGTTAGGTTAGGTTAGGTTAGGTTAGGATAAGTTAGGTTAGGTTAGGTTAGGATAAGTTAGGTCAGGTTAGGTTAGGTTAGGCTAGGTTAGGTTAGGTTAGGTTGGGTTAGGTTAGGATAAGTTAGGTCAGGTTAGGTTAGGTTAGGTTAGGATAAGTTAGGTTAGGTTAGGTAATGTTAGGTTAGGATAGGTTAGGTTAGGTTAGGTTAGGTTAGGATAAGTTAGGTTAGGTTGGGTAATGTTAGGTTAGGTTAGGTTAGGTGATTTGGTAGTAATCAGTAGTGTTTGGGGGAGTATTCGGAGGTGTTTGATGGTGTTAGGTTAGGTTAGGTTAGGATAGGTTAGGTTAGGCTAGGTTAGGTAAGGTTAGGTTAGGTTGGGTAATGTTAGGTTAGGTTCGGTTAGGTTAGGTTCGGTTAGGTAAGGAAAAGGTTAGGTTAGGTTGGGTTCTTGGTTATAGTGATTTGAGGGGATTTCTATAAAAAGGAAGTTGGATGATGTTAAACTTAGTTTCTGGTGATTTTGACGGTGATTTGGTAGTATTCAGTGGTGATTTGGTAGTAATCAGTAGTGTTTTGGGGAGTATTCGGAGGTGTTTGGTGGTGTTAGGTTAGGATAGGTTAGGTTAGGCTAGGTTAGGTAAGGTTAGGTTAGGATAGGTTAAGTTAGGTTAGGTTAGGTTAGGTTAGGTTCGGTTAGGTTAGGTTAGGTTAGGTTAGGCTAGGTTAGGTTAGGTTAGGTTAAGATAGGTTAGGTTAGGTTAGGTTAGGTTAGGTTAGGTTAGGTTAAGTTAGGTTAGGTTAGGTTAGGTTAGGTTAAGTTAGGTTAGGTTAAGTTAGGTTAGGCTAGGTTAGGTTAGGCTAGGATAGGTTAGGTTAGGTTCGGTTAGGTGAGTTGATTCAGGTGTTCGGTAAGGCGATGATTATCTTAAATCTACCTTGGATGTGAACCGCATTTCATGGCGTCTGTCTGTCCTGAGTTGACGCAGGTGTAGGGTAAGGAGATGGCCGTGTGATTTTCTACCTTGGGTGTGAACCGCATTACATGGTGGCGTCGGAGGGGGAAGGGGTGTACAAAAATCATGCCGCAATACTTTTGGGGTAAGGCATATAAGCTCAATGAGTCTCTCAGAGCGAGGAAAGTGTTTCTATTCGGAAATCGAGTAAATATTTCTACCATTGAGTGTGTTTACCAACAAGAAAAATAATGTTCGATTTTACGATAAAGTTTTTCAAAACTAATTTGGAAATATCCAAAAATGGAGTCGTTCAAAGTAATTCTGGAGTACTCTAATGTATTTTGGAAGTGTTCCAATATATTTTAGGTTAGGTTAGGATAGTAGGTTAGGGTAGGGTAGGGTAGGTTAGGTTAGGTTGGGTTAGGTAAGGTTAGGTTAGGATAGGTTAGGTTAGGTTAAGTTAGGTTAGGTTAGGTTAGGTTAGGTTAGGTTAGGTTAGGTTAGGTTAGGTTAGGTTAGGTTAAGATAAGTTAGGTCAGGTTAAGTTAGGTTAGGTTAGAACATAAGAACATAAGAACGAAGGAACACTGCAGAAGGCCTACTGGCCCATGCGAGGCAGGTCCAAGTCTCCTACCGGCTTAAGCCAATGCACCCAACCTAGTCAGGTCAGGTCACATTGACTTAAGGGAGGAACACGGCAACCGACCTGGTAGCACAAGCTATCAGGTCTAACTCACACCCACCCACATCTACTCATGTATTTATCCAACCTATTTTTAAAGCTACACAACGTTCTGGCCTCTATAACGGTACTTGGGAGTTTGTTCCACTCATCCACAACTCTATTACCAAACCAGTACTTTCCTATATCCTTCCTGAATCTGAATTTTTCCAACTTAAAACCATTGCTGCGAGTCCTGTCTAGGCTAGATATTTTCAGCACACTATTTACATCCCCTTTATTTATTCCTGTCTTCCATTTATACACCTCAATCATATCCCCCCTAATTCTACGTCTTTCTAGAGAGTGCAGTTTCAGGGCCCTTAGTCTATCCTCATAGGGAAGGTTTCTGATACATGGGATCAACTTTGTCATCCTCCTTTGTACATTTTCCAGAGAATTTATATCCATTCTGTAATACGGTGACCAAAACTGTGCAGCATAATCTAAATGAGGCCTAACCAAGGATGTATAGAGTTGAAGAACAACCTGAGGACTCCTATTATTTATGCTTCTTGATATGAAGCCAAGGATTCTATTAGCTTTATTGCGAACACTTATGCACTGTTGTCTTGGTTTCAGATTACTGCTAACCAGAACTCCTAAATCTTTTTCGCAATCCGTAATATTAAGATCTACATTATTTAGTTTATATGTGGCATGGTTATTGTCCTGTCCAACATTTAGAACTTTGCATTTGTCTATATTAAACTGCATCTGCCACTTCTCCGACCACTGCATCAGTCTATTCAAATCTTCCTGGAGTGCTCGAATGTCCTCGTCAGAATGAATTCGACGGCCTATTTTGGTGTCATCGGCAAACTTGCCGATGTCGCTCTTTATGCCCTCATCTATGTCGTTTATGTAGATTGTGAACAGCAGGGGGCCCAACACTGACCCCTGTGGAACACCGCTCGTGACACTTCCCCACTCTGATTTCTCCCCATTTATGCAAACTCTCTGCTGCCTATTTGTCAACCATGCCTCTATCCAGGAAAAAATTTCTCCTCCTATTCCATGTGCTTTAATTTTCCTCAATAGTCTCTGATGTGGGACCCTGTCAAAAGCCTTACTGAAGTTCATATACACAATATCATATTCATTACCATGATCTACCTCCTCAAATACCTTAGTGAAAAAAGTTAATAAATTCGTAAGGCAGGAACGCCCCTTTGTAAAACCATGCTGAGATTCGTTGATTAATTTATGCTTTTCAAGGTGGCTACGAACTGCCTCGGCAATTATTGATTCCATAAATTTTCCCACTATGGAGGTTAGGCTTATTGGTCTATAGTTCGAAGCTAAGGACCTGTCACCTGTTTTGAAAATAGGTATCACATTTGCCATTTTCCACTTATCTGGCACCATGCCAGTTTGTAGTGATATGTTGAAAAGATTAGCCAAAGGTGTGCTAAGCTCCTCTTTACATTCCTTTAGAACCCTTGCATACAGTTCATCAGGGCCTGGGGATTTGTTAGGTTTTAATTTATCTATTTGCCTAAGGACCATGTCACTTGTGACCCTAATAGTGCACAGTTTATTATCGTCCTGTTCTACATAATTTATCATTACTGGAATATCGCTGGTATCCTCCTGTGTAAAAACTGAGAGGAAGTATGTGTTAAAAATTCTACACATTTCCTTATCACTGTCAGTGAGCTGACCCGAGGAACTTTTGAGTGGGCCTATCTTGTCCCTGATCTTACTTCTGTATACCTGAAAGAATCCTTTTGGGTTAGTCTTCGATTCTCTTGCAACTTTAACCTCATAATCTCTTTTTGCTTTTCTAATTCCCTTTTTTATTTCTCTCTTTAACTGAATATATCGATTTCTCAATTGCCCCTCTCCTCTTTTGATTTGCCTATATATGCCTCTCTTTTGACCAATCAGATATTTTAATCTATTGTTCATCCATTTAGGATCATTTTTGTTTGATCTGATTTCCCTATTTGGAACATAATTTGACTGAGCAGCTAGAACTATGCCCTGGAAAGCATCATATCGGCAACCATCACCACCTACCTGACCCTTAGTCAGGTCATTCCAGTTCAGCCCACCTAAGTAATTTTTCAGTCCTATGAAATCAGCCAAGCGAAAGTCAGGGACGGAGACTTGATTGCCATTATTAGGGGAATTCCATGATATATTAAAACTGAGTGATTTGTGATCACTTTCCCCAAGCTCATCATTAACCTCAAGATTATTAATTAGTGTTTCCCTACTGGCAAGAACCAAGTCAAGGAGGTTATTTCCCCTAGTTGGCTCTGTCACAAACTGTTTTAAAAAACAATCCTGGATCGTATCAAGAAAGTCACCTGACTCTAAATTTCCTGTCAAATTGCTGCAGTCAATCTGTCTATAGTTGAAATCTCCCATTAGCACAACATTTTCGTATGTAGATGCCTTACGAATTTCGTCCCATAGAAGTTTACTGCACTCCCTATCAAGATTTGGGGCCCTGTAAATCACACCCAAAATTAGTTTTTCTCGGCCCTCGAGAAGCTGTAACCAAACAGATTCAGTGGCTGACTCTTCTAATTTAATATCTTGTCTAACACAACAATTTAAATTGTCTCTGACGTACATCGCTACTCCACCACCTTTCCTGTTGACCCTGTCAGTGTGGAATAATTTATAGCCTTGTATGTGACATTCAGAGGGCATCTCTTTATCTTTCAGATTGAGCCAGGTCTCTGTTATAGCAATAATATCTATGTTTCCTGCACTTGCAATTAATCTTAGCTCATCTATCTTATTTCTTACACTCCTGCTATTAGTATAGTAAACCTTAAGGGAGCTAGTCCCTTGCTGCCCTCTGCTGTCCCCCTTTGTTTGCTGACCTGATCTATTGTCTTTATTTATAACTTCATGCTGAATGCCTTTTATACATTTACTGTTTCCAACCCAAGTGTTGCAACCTGCTTGTTTCCCACACACACCCATACCTCTATCTTCCATCAGTTTAAAATCATAGGCATTTCACCAATGGCCTTCTCAATCGAGTCTGCAAGTGCTACCACCCCAGCCCCAGAGAGATGTACCCCATCCCTTGCATACATATCATGTTTGCCATAAAAGTTGTTCCAGTTGTCAATGAATGGGATTGCAAGTTCCTTGCAGTATCTGTCTAGCCAGCAATTTACACCAATTGCCCTAGACAACCATTCATTTCCTACTCCCCTTCTAGGCAAGATGCTACATATGATTGGGATCCCTCCCTTAGACTTAATGAAATCTATAGCTGACCTGTACTTATCTAGCAGCTCTTCTCTCCTACCCTTCCCAATATCATTTCCACCAGCACTGAGACAGATAATGGGCTTGCTCCCATTACCTGACATGATATTATCCAGCCTGTTGACAATGTCCCCAACACCAGCTCCAGGGAAGCACACTCTATCTCTCATCTTCTTATTCCTATTACAAAAAGCACGGTCAATGTATCTTACCTGAGAGTCACCAACCACAAGAATGCGCTTACCTCCATTAGCAGGGGCAGTAGTACCCTTACCTTCACTGGCCACTGAAGTACATTCATCCTGAAGAACAGAGAAGCGATTTCCTACCTTCAGATCTTCACTCTTAACTTTCCTTACTCTGATGCGCCTTCCATTACTGTGAACTACTCGCCACTTGTAGCAGGTGCTGGACTGCACCTCACTGCTGGTAGCCGTTGCTACCTCCCCAACTACAGCCTCCTCACAGCGAGAGACAGACTGCACCTCGCTGCTAGAAGCCTCATTCCCCACAACTCCAGCCACCTCACACTCTCTCCCAGACCCATTGAGGTGGACCTTCAGCCTCCTAATCTCCTCCTGGAGAAGCAAGACCTCCTCCTTCAACTCTCCAACCTCAATTTTTAAAACACTGCAGAAGCAAGCCATGCTTTGTAACCGTCCACACTAATCCCCAAAGCAGCTCAGGGTCTGTGACCTCACGTGACGACTGACCACTGATAGGTTAGGTTCGGTTATGTTAGGTTAGGTTAGGTTAGGATAAGTTAGGTCAGGTTAGGTTAGGTTAGGCTAGGTTAGGTTGGGTTAGGTTAGGATAAGTTAGGTCAGGTTAGGTCAGGTTAGGTTAGGTTAGGTTAGGTTAGGTTAGGATAAGTTAGGTAAGGTTAGGTTAGGATAGGTTCGGTAAGGTTAGGTTAGGCTAGGTTTAGGTTAGGTTAGGTTAGGATAAGTTAGGTTAGGTTAGGTTAGGTTAGGTTAGGATAAGTTAGGTTAGGGTAGGTTCAGTTAGGTTAGGTTAGGTTAGGCTAGGTTAGGTTAGGCTAGGTTTAGGCTAGGTTAGGTTAGGTTAGGCTAGGTTAGGTTAGGTTAGGATAAGTTAGGTAAGGTTAGGTTAGGGTAGGTTCGGTTAGGTTAGGTTAGGTTAGGCTAGGTTAGGTTAGGCTAGGTTTAGGTTAGGTTAGGTTAGGTTAGGCTAGGTTAGGTTAGGTAAGGTTAGGTTAGGTTAGGGTAGGTTCGGTTAGGTTAGGCTAGGTTAGGTTAGGTTAGGCTAGGTTAGGTTAGGTTAGGTTAGGTTAGGTTAGGTTAGGGTAGGTTCGGTTAGGTTAGGTTAGGTTAGGTTAGGTTAGGCTAGGCTAGGTTAGGTTAGGTTAGGTTAGGTAAGGTTAGGTTAGGTTAGGTTAGGTAAGGTTAGATTAGGTTAGGTTAGGGTAGGTTCGGTTAGGTTAGGTTAGGTTAGGTTTGGT
This sequence comes from Cherax quadricarinatus, assembly GCF_038502225.1. Classification (NCBI taxonomy): domain Eukaryota; kingdom Metazoa; phylum Arthropoda; class Malacostraca; order Decapoda; family Parastacidae; genus Cherax; species Cherax quadricarinatus. The sequence goes on from NC_091367.1 coordinate 21,116,760, forward strand.
TAGGTTAGGCTAGGTTAGGTTAGGTTAGGTTAGGTAAGGTTAGGTTAGGTTAGGTTAGGATAAGTTAGGTAAGGTTAGGTTAGGATAGGTTCGGTTAGGTTAGGTGTGTGTGTGTGTGTGTGTGTGTGTGTGTGTGTGTGTGTGTGTGTGTGTGTGTGTGTGTGTGTGTGTGTGTTAGGTGGTCATAGAGTTTTGTGAATATCTTGATTATAGTGATTTTAGTGGATTTGAGATGCATTTGTGGATGTGAAATGTGATTTTTTTGTGTGTGTTCAGAAGAGGTGTGTTGGGAGATGGGTGAGTGGATGTGAAGAAAAATGCGGGTGAGATGGAGAGGTGTATGGGGAGGGTTGTAATTAGAAATATGGGGAGATTTTACTGAATATAAAGGTAATGTGTGAATGTTTTAAAAAGAAATTATAGAATTGAAAAGTTATGATATATTGGAAAAAGAATGGAGGGGTGTTGAAAACATGTCGCAATAGTTGGGTAGTTGATGCGAGTATAATATTAATTTATGTGGATACAAGGACCTGGGTATGGAGAGGATTTTATTAGAATTTTAGTAATGTAAAGAGGAAATGTGTATTACATTTAAGATTCAGTAAAAAGAAGGGGAAAAAAATTGTGAATAAATTGGTAATTGATGAGGGTTGTGGGTAATGTAGTCGAATTAGAGATACCGAAAAAGATGATATAAGTGGGTTGTTGTTGTGACTTTTTCTGATGAAATTAGTTAAAACGAGAAAAATTGTGGGTTGTGTGTGTTGTGACTTTCTGATGAAATTAGTTAAAACGAGAAAAATATTGTGGGTTGTGTGTGTTGTGGGTGTTGTGGGTTGTGGGTGTTGTTGTCGAACTAGAGATACCGAGAAAGATGTTATAAGTGGGTTGTTGTTGGGACTTTTTCTGATGAAATTAGTTAAAACGAGAAAAAAAATTGTGGGTTGTTGGTGATGTGGGTTGTGGGTGATGTGGGATGTGGGTGTTGTTGGTTGTGGGGTGTTGATCTTAGTTTATGGTGATTTTGGTGGTGTTTTGAGTGTATTCAGCGGTGTTTTAGTAGTATTCAGTGGTGTATTTGGGAGTACTCAAATGGTGTTTTGAGGTTATTCAAAGGTGTGATTATAAGTTGTGGGTTGTTGTTGTTGTGACTTTCTGATGAAATTAGTTAAAGCGAGAAAAAAAATTGTGGGTGATGTGGGTGGGGTTGTGTGTGTTGTGGGGTGTGGGTGATGTGGGTTGTGTGTGTTGTGGGGTGTGGGGGATGTGGGTTGTGGGTGTTGTGGGATGTGGGTGTTGTTGTCGAACTAGAGATACCGAAAAGACGTTATAAGTGGGTTGTTGATGTGACTTTTTCTGATGAAATTAGTTAAAACGAGAAAAAAAATGTGAGGTGTGGGTGTTGTGACTTTCTGATGAAATTAGATAAAACGAGAAAAAATTGTGGGTGTTGTGGGTTGTGGGTGTTGTGGGATGTGGGTGTTGATCTTAGTTTATGGTGATTTTGGTGGTGTTTTGAGTGTATTCAGTTGTGTTTTAGTAGTATTCAGTGGTGTATTTGGGAGTACTCAAATGGTGTTTTTGGAAGTGTTTCAGTGTTGTTTGGAAATGTTCAAAGGTGTTTTTGAAGGTGTTCAAATGATGTGCAAGAGTACTTATGTAGGTGTTCTGGGAGTATTCAGAGGTGATTTGGGGGTGTTCGAATGATGTTTTTGGAGTATTTAAAGGCAATTGATGGTGTTTTTTGGTGATGTTCAAAGTAAAGTGTTTGAGTTAGTTTTGTGATAATGTTGTGAAGTCTGGAGACTGAGGGTGGAGTATGTGGGGATGAGTTGTAATTTAATGAAATGTGTAAGTGTAGATAAATTAGAGCTGTCAAATCTTATTTGGGAGTATTCAAAATGTTGTATTGGAAGTGTTTCAGTGTTGTTTGGAAAATGTTCAAAGGTATTTTTGTGAGTATTCAAATGATTTATGCGTGTTTTTGGTGTTCAACGTGAGGTGTGTGCGCGTATTAACTTCGTAATATGTAAAATTGTGACTATTGAATTTATCGAAAAGTGGATGTAAGCGATGTGGTGACTTTCTGATGTACTGTGTCCCCTTATTAACTTTAATGAACTAAAAGGGTTAAAACGAGAAAAATTGTGGGGTTATGAGTGAAAATTGTGAGGTGTTGGTTGGAGTGTGAGGGTTTGGGAGGGTGGGGAGAAGGTTATTTCGTGGGGAGTGACCTGAGATGAAATAGTTAAAAAATTGTCTAGACTTGTGTTGTAAAGAAATTGTGGGTATTAACGAAAAAATGTGACTTTCTGATGTACTGTGTCCCCTTATTAACTTTAATGAACTAAAAGGGTTAAAACGAGAAAAATTGGGATTAAGAGTGAAAATGTTTTCCCTATGTTGTATATGTGTATAGGGGGTAAGTGTCCCCTTATTAACTTTAATGAACTAAAAGGGTCGACAAGATTCTGCTTGTATGTGCGGGGTCAACACGTGACGTCACTGACATAGGGTCGACAAGATTCAGCTTGTATGTGTGACGTCACTGACTGCCGAGTAAACACCCTTCTTAGGTCATTTGACTTGTTTAGACCTGTAGTAAGCATGCTTACCCCCAGAGGGGGGAATCCAAAAACTTGATCCGAGGAATTGGAGACTTTGATTTCGAAACCCCATAGGGGGATCCAAAAACCTTGATCCGAGGAGATCATAAGAATTTCGAAAAACCCCATATGGGGGAATCCAAAACTTGGTAATATCGAGAAATTTTTTGGGGTTGGGGGGTTGGGGTGGAAGGAGGGACAATCCAAAAATTTGATCCAAGGTGATGGAGACTTTCAAAACCCCCATAGGGGGGGAATCCAAAAACTTGTATTATCGAGAAAATTTGATCCTAGGAGATCGAGTCTTGGTAATATTGAGAAATTTTTGGGAAATGGGGGTGAAAGTGGGAGGGGAGGTGAAAGTGGGAGGGGGAACCTCAAAAATTTGATCCGAGGAGCTCATAAGAAATTCAAAACCCCCATAGGGGGGAATCCCAAACTTGTATTATCGAGAAAAATTTGAGGTGGGGGTGGGGGGTGGAAGGAGGGACAATTCAAAAAACCTTGATCCAAGGAGATGGAGAATATCGACAACCCCATAGGGGGAATCCAAAAACTTGATCCGAGGAATTGGAGAATTTCGAAAACCCCATAGGGGGGAATCCAAAAACTTGGTAATATTGAGAAATTTTTGGGGGGTTAGGGGGGAGTAAAAGTGGGGCGGGGGGAATTTCTAAAACCCCATAGGGGGGAATCCAAAAACTTGTATTGTCGAGTGAACAAAATTTGGGGTGGGGGTGAAAGTGGGAGGGGCAATCCAAAAAAAAAATTGATTTGAGGAGATCATAAGAATTTCGAAAACCCCCATCGGGGGATCCAAATACCTTGATCCGAGGAGATGGAGAGCACAAGAAAATGAAATTCAAAAAGAATTCGAAAAAAATCGGAAAAAAAATCGAGGCGAGGGGGCGATCCGGATGACGCTGCAGAAGGCGCAGCAGAAGGCGCGGGCGGGGGTCGCGAAGGGCGTGTGCGGGGGTCGCGAAGGGCGCGAGCAGGCGCGCGGGCGGGCGCGCGGCGCGACGGGGGGGCGGGGGCAGGGGTATTGGTTGGGGGGTCAAGAGTGAGGTAGTCTCGAGGGCGAGGTCAAGGTCAAACCGGAAGTAACACCTAGGTGTGAAAAGGGGACCCTCCAGCCCCTGGTCCTAGACTGGAAGGAGTCACTCAGCCGCACCCCTAAACCGGAAGGAGTCGCTCAGCCGCACCCCTAAACCGGAGGGAGTCGCTCAGACGCACCCCTAAACCGGAAGGAGTCGCTCAGCCGCTTTTTTGACTACTTTATATACATATATATATATATATATATATATATATATATATATATATATATATATATATATATATATATATATATATATATTACATATATATATATATAGATATATAATCATATTTAAAATGAATCTAATCAGTCATTCTTAAGCTACAAACGACATAAAAAGCGAAAGTGTGAAGGAAGAAAATCAAATTTCTAGCAGCCACATAAAAGTGCTCCTTCAGATATTATAAGTTTTAGCATAAGCTAATTTTTTTAATTTAAATATGTTAGAATTTTAGATCTAATAATTTAAATGAATAAGTAATAAATATCTTGCATGGACATTAAATAATGTTATGCAAAGATGTGTTGGTTTACGAGCATTCTGAATTGTAATTTTTTTGTAATATAAAAATAATGGAGATTCAGATTATTTTTCATTACATTCATTGGTCTTATTATACATCATTTTAAAGGTTTGTTATTGAAAACATATAACAAATATATTTAAAAGAAAAAAAACATTCAAGTAAAAGGAATCCAACGCTTGAAATAATTCAATACTCTTGTGGTATGTGGTATATCACAAAACAATGGCTGCCTGACCTCTCCACCACTTATGCAAAATGCTGGAGAAAGCCTGACAAATCTGAGAAGTGATGTTTCTAACTCATTGAGCAGAATTAGTTGGCTTTCACCACCACTGATTGAAGACGATGTTTTTTAAAGTGATTCTTGCACGTATATACAATTTTATAGATCTCTGAACAGAGCGTACATTATTATACATTTATTTTGATAAAGGAATACGTGGGTTAAGAATTTATTTTTAAAGGCTTATTTTTTTCCCCAAGTTGCCAAGCTGAGAGTTTCCTGATCTGTTTACGAACAGGTGTAATTTGCCCATCAGACAAACTGTATTCATAAAATTTCTAAACAGAAATAAAATATAAATTTACCTGTACTTATTAATGAGCATAATAAGAATCAATATATTTATTATGCATCTTAATAAATCTTAAGGAGCATTGCAACATTGTCATCCCTTATTCATTAGAATTATATTTCTCCGTTTACATAAAAACACAGTTTTATCAAACTTTCTTTTATATGTACAGTACTGCTGGCTTCTTAGTTGAATATTATTTGCATTTTATATAGGTTATCAGAATACAGAATCATATTCAATATTTATTTAGAGTATACATGAGTTTACAGAGCAATACATCTCTGAGAATATCCTCACTTATCAATTTCTGTAAAAAATTATAATGTAAGGAAGAAAAACGTAGAGAAATATTCAAGCATTTATCTGCGTTCAGGAAAAGGCTAAAATATTGCGTATAATAATAGGTTAACAACGTCAAAAGCCAATAATTAACTGTCATAGGTTTAGTTGCAATCGGGTTTGATCTTCCAGTTCAACCGAACCTAATAAAATTTCTGGTGGGCGCTCTCACAGGTCTAACATCAAGCAATGACTCGCCGGTTTCAGAGGAAGAGGATGATTCAGGGTATTCGACAGATACATCCCGTTTGCCGAATCTCAGAAAGTTGCGGTTGCGGCCGAAGCGCAAAAAGCCTCGGTTATACCCACGTTTGTTTATGTCCTTTGTATCCTCAGAAAAGAATTCGTTAATCATTTCATCATCTGGACGGATATCTCTGGCCCAGGCGGAGGGGCCGTAATTAGGTAGTGATACATATACACCTGGAACAGCTTTCTTCCAGCGCTGAGAAGTTATCTTCCCTGATTCAGAAGAATTAATGTTGTGTGATGATAAGTTTTGCTGCACTGGTGTGGTTGAGGGCTCAGATGTGGTTTCAAGAGATTTTATTTTTTTAACGCAGCCATCGAGTGACAGGGAACTGAGCTGACAGTCGACGGAGCGACCGAACCTCAGGAAATTGTGTGAAGGATCACGACCGAAACGTAGGAAGTTGCGACTTCGCTTCTCAGCTAAACCAGTGAGTCCGTCGTTGTCGTAGTCGCCATAGTTACTGCGCCCGAATCTGATGAAACGAAAAATGTTAATTAAGTTATACATTATTTGATTATTTCGTCCTATATTAGTTTATTTTTTTTATAATTTTAATTGCAAAGTTATATTAATACATTTCCAGTGAATTTGGTAAATTTGCAGTTTTTATTAAATAGTTTGCTATGAAATTTTAGCTCCATTTAGATTTCTTTCTTATATATATTCTAGTCAGGAAAAGTGGAAAATAACAGTTAATATTTTAAATGGTTTCATATATTGAGAATTTGAATTCCATAATTAAGCAAAAGGTTATCATTAAAATTAATATGTCTTTAAAAAACAATCAGAAATTTGAAGTACAAAGCTTTTCAGCTCAACAAACCTGAGGAAATTGCGGCCTCTTTTGTTCTCCACATCATTGCTACCAGACATGGGGAAGTAAAAGAGAGATAATTAAAAGTAAATACAAAGATTATTACAATGAGTAACTGATTAAGAACAAAAATTCATTACCAAGAGGAAATTGTCCCAGTCTTGTCCAAGACACACTATATCGTGCATAAATTCCAACAAATACTTCTCTCTGCATGCACTCTCCCCTGCATACACTTTTCCTTAAATTATCTTATATCTATGTACATAAATACTTTGATAAAATTCAGTGAGAAGTATAAACGCAATGAGAGTACACAAAATCGCAAAGGTTGCTGCGGATATTCTAAGTAGCCACATATACTGTTGTAATATAATTTAAGTGATGTTTGAGTGAAGACCTTAGAAAGAAATGCCTAGCGTTGCTGTCTTACAACAAGAACAAAAGAAAAAAAAAGTAGGGCTGTTGATAGAATACTAAAAACAGAAGCAAACATTGATTCAGCACACGAGGTTGGCTGAAGACTAGGCTAGCTCCTGTTGGTATGTGATGATGGTTGCAGTCCCTAACATATATTTCTTTTAGATCTGGGATAAACTAAGAGAGTAGTTCGTTGCATGTCGAGTCTACAACACTGTAAAAGG
>NC_091367.1:21123725-21196119 GCF_038502225.1 Cherax quadricarinatus
TGAAAAGAGATGTGGCCTTGCCGGTTGTTTGGGATCGGTTCCCCAGTCTTTTTCCCTTCATTTCAGCTGGTTACAGCAAACCCTCAATTCTTTTGCTTGGCGAACATGAAATTCCCTCTTCAGAGGGCGCTCAGCAGGGTGACCCACTTGCTCCGCTTCTCTTCTGCTTGGCAGTAAGAGAACTAACTTCCAGCCTACACAGCAAACTCAATATCTGGTACCTGGATGATGGCATTCTGGTAGGTACTGAAGAGTCCTTGCTAGGGGACGTACAACTGGTGAAGACAGAGAGAAGCCTTGGGACTCATCCTCAATCCCTCCAAGTGTGAAATTATCACAACGAACCAGGAAATAATCAATGCTGTGCGAACAATCCTCCCTGAAGTTTCTACTACTACTCCATCCAACAGCACCCTCTTTGGAGCATCGCTGGGTCACCAGGCCATCAACACGGTCCTCAAGGACAAACTGAATGACCTGAAGAGAAAGGAGGAGAAAATAAGCGATCTTGATGCCCTGTACCTCCTCACAAGGTGTCTTATTATGCCAAGACTCATCACTTCCTAAGGTACAGACCCTCTTTTGACAACCCAACACTCAACGAACATGACACACTCCTGAAATCAGCCTTCAAGGCACTGAACCAGTCGCTGGAAGATCAGCAATGGGATCAGGCAACCCTCCCAGTGCGACTGGAAGGTATAGGGGTGAGCAAAGCAACGCAGGTAGCTTTACCTGCATTTCTGTCTTCGTGTTTGGCTTCCAGTGGACTAGTCAAGATTGTCCCTGAATGCTTGAGAGACGCAGTAGGAGCTCAAGACCCCAGGTTTACTGAAGCAGCCATGAGGTGGGACATCCTTGCAGACTCCTCCAGTAGACCAGCTCCTCCCAAAGAGCACAAACAGTCCCACTAGGACAAACTGATCATGGAGAAAATCGCTAACATAATGCTCACCAATGCTTCAGGAAAGGACAAAGCTCGTCTCCTTGCAGTGAAGGCACCACACTCAGGAGATTTCCTTCTAACTGTTTCCAATTCCTCCTTGGGCACTCGACTCGACCCACAAGCCATTCGGATTGGTGTTATCATCTATGCTGTTCTACTCCCTACTGCAATTTTGTCTTAAATAAAGGATCTACAGAATATAAAATATTGGGGGTGATAGGAGAAAACAATATTCAAACAGCTTCAGGAAGAACCTCGAGTTTTCCCTGAAGCAAGTTTATTCTTTTCTCTGATGATAAGGATCCCCTACTCAGTTCCTGTATAATCACTACCTTTTACTCTGCATTTTTATTGTAATATATATCTCCTTAGATTTAATAAGTTAAGCTACTGCCTTTGCTTTTTTGTGGGTAATACCCACGAATACTAATGTAGACCTGATCTTAACCTTCTGTAAGTCTTTCATAATAACCAATTTTCAAAAACCAAGACTGTAAATATTACACAACGAGCTACTCAAGCATTATTCATTATCAACAAGAATATTTCAATTTTCAATTTCAATGCTAAATATGTAAATAAGCACTAAGATGGCATCACAAGGCACCTTGAGTTGCTAAATGCTGACCTAGATTTCATTGATTTAACAGAAACCTGGCTAAAACGTGACACAGTAGACATCATGCACAACCAATCATATCTGTTGACCTGATAAAAAGAGAGATGATATTGCATCTTCCTGCACCTCACCATCTTCCTGCACCTCATCATCTTCGTGCACCTATCTTCCTGCACCTCACCATCTTCCTGCACCTCATCATCTTCCTGCACCTCATCATCTTCCTGCACCTCACCATCTTCCTACACCTCACCATCTTCCTGCACATCACCATCTTCCTGCACATCACCATCTTCCTGCACCTATCTTCCTGCACCTCACCATCTTCCTGCACCTCACTATCTTCCTGCGCCTCACCATCTTCCTGCACCTCACCATCTTCCTGCACCTCACCATCATCCTGCACCTCACCATCTTCCTGCACCTCACCATTTTCCTGCACATCACCATCTTCCTGCACATCACCATCTTCCTGCACCTATCTTCCTGCACCTCACCATCTTCCTGCACCTATCTTCCTGCACCTCACCATCTTCCTGCACCTCACCATCTTCCTGCACCTCACAATGTTCCTGCACCTCACCATCTTCCTGCACCTCACCATCTTCCTGCACCTCACCATGTTCCTGCACCTCACCATCTTCCTGCACCTCACCATGTTCCTGCACCTCACCATGTTCCTGCACCTCACCATCTTCCTGCACCTCACCATCTTCCTGCACCTCACCATCTTCCTGCACCTCACCATCTTCCTGCACCTCACCATCTTCCTGCACCTCACCATCTTCCTGCACCTCACCATCATCCTGCACCTCATCATCTTCCTGCACCTCACCATCTTCCTGCACCTCACCATCTTCCTGCACCTCACCATCTTCCTGCACCTCACCATGTTCCTGCACCTCACCATCTTCCTGCACCTCACCATCATCCTGCACCTCACCATCATCCTGCACCTCACCATCATCCTGCACCTCACCATCTTCCTGCACCTCACCATCTTCCTGCACCTCACCATCATCCTGCACCTCACCATGTTCCTGCACCTCACCATCTTCCTGCACCTCACCATCATCCTGCACCTCACCATCATCCTGCACCTCACCATCATCCTGCACCTCACCATCTTCCTGCACCTCACCATCTTCCTGCACCTCACCATCATCCTGCACCTCACCATGTTCCTGCACCTCACCATCTTCCTGCACCTCACCATCATCCTGCACCTCACCATCATCCTGCACCTCACCATCATCCTGCACCTCACCATCTTCCTGCACCTCACAATGTTCCCTGTACATAAAGAAACATTAATGCAATATAGTGGTACCCTGTTAATAAAGATAACAATATACTACATATTTTTTATCCATCGTAAAAATTTGTTCTACCAATTTTGACCATGTTGCTTTTATTTAACTTCTGTGTCCTTGTATAATATTTACACTGGCTTTATAAAGCTTCTGGAGAGAGAAACGTAGCATCATTAAGTATCTCATTAGTTGCTCCTGTGCTCTTTTACCTTCAACATTTTAACCAATTTTGAATTTATCTGTGAGAGATTCATTTATTCCGTGACTTTGACTCGGTCTCAGATCATGAGTCTGTCTAGGTAAATTGTGTAATATTCTACTCTGCTACTGTTACTAGGATCTACATATAAAATATATGCATTTCCAGTTGCTATAATTACAAATTAATTTCAATTGATTCAGGAGGTTCGCAGTGTGCGGTGGTCGTGTCTGGACAACAACAGTCGTAGTCTGCGTCAGCGGGTTTTAAGAAATACTATTTTCTATGTCTCTGCTGGACGCAATGCTATTGTTGTCATTATTTCTTCCGTCATCGCCTATTACCTCGACGGGGATGAACAGCCATTTATAATTTCAGGTGAGATGCTGTTATGATGATTTTAAACATCAAACTGCAGATATTATGTATCTATATAACATAGATATTAGTCTTCATTAAAAATAAAAGTATTAAATTTTATTATCACAGAACAGGTTCAGCTTGAACCCATGGCAGGTGAGTTATAAAACTTCCAGCCAAGGTTCAAGCCTCACCTTTCTTTTATTTGTTAACAATCGTGTTTTTATAGTTCAGCGAGTCATAATTTTATTATTTTTATAGTTCCAGAAAATGCCCCAGAAATTCTCGAATATGTATTCCATTTGGGTTTGTTTGTTCTACTGGTCTCTTATATTCCTACAATGGTTGCGAAAACATAGCAAGAAAGATGAGTACGCATTTTAGACTGAGTACATCACCAGACTCACACTTCTCAACTTTACACAGGGAAAGAAATCCAGATATTACAGTCCAGTATTTTAGAATCTTGCCAGACAGACATTAGTATCAGTGGACTTATAAGGACATTATCAGATATTAACACCAGGATCACTGCCTTTGAAGAATCATATCAGACACTATCATAACTATCACTGGCCTTGAATAACCTCGTTAGTCACTAACGTCAGATTCTTTGACAGTGGAGAACATTGCCTAACTTTAACGTCAGATCCACTGGGTGGCGAGAACATTGCCAGCCACTAATGTCAGGATAGCTTGCCTTGGTGATCCTTGCTAGATACTAACATCAGAATCACCATCAAGGACAAGTTGAGTGGAGTACTTGTCATGAACCACATACTGCACTATTCTTATAGTGAAAGATGTTCTTGACTCAAGAAACCTTAATAATTAAACACGACTACAAACAAACCATGGTACGAGTATGGGTTTTAATTCCACCCATACCATGGTTTAAAGATGCTCTTGGTTGCATGATATACACGTCAGTTATATAAAACTGTGTGGAGATACAGCCCTGTAAATTATCTCCAAAACATGTAGAATCTCAAAGTAATCAAAACGAGAAGAAAAAAGGTAATTCACCTTATCCTCAGTAACACTGAGCACGAGTCGCCTGTCCATATCGCTTGATACCGTCACTGGCACCAACCATCTTCCCCTATAGAGGTGACTTTCTATACCAGTATAAACCCTAGTTAATATTATGAGAAAGCAATCGTTTCTACCATAACCTCTGGCATTTACATAGTCTCCTTTACTCATGTGATGACGTACATATACTCATGTTGTTCCCCTGTAGTGATTGGTGTAACTTATTAATTTTGCTGGGGTTTATATCCTGTAATTGTTCCTCTATAACTCTTAATGTAACTTACTGGTTGTGATAGGTTTATGTGCTCTTCTTGTAATAATACGAGCTATTAATACTATGGAGACTTAGCAGTAATCAAGTTTTAGAAGGCTAGTGTCTCCTCATTTTTCTTTATATGTATGTGTCCTACCTAATCTTACAGATTATTTCTGTAAATCAAATTAAACTTTTCTGAAAGTTTTTCAGTACTGCTCCCTCTTTGGTGTACCATCACCTGTGTAGGTTCAGGTATATAAAAAAGGTCTTCAGGGCACCGTCCAGCAGACCCTAACATTAACCTTAGCAGAGTGAAACCTAAATTACTTCCACGCTGCACCGGCCAACTACCTTGCACTCAACTACAAAGTACTGCTCAGTACTTTCTCAGTTTGACTTTTTTTTAGTGTATTGAGACACTTGTTTTAGGATGTTAAGACACTTGTTTAGGGTGTTAAGACACTTGTTAGCACAAATTACCTCAGAGGCGTTGTTTCATACCCAACTGCTCAAAGGGGACGACTGGAAGGGGACGACTGGAAGGGGACGACTGGAAGGGAACAGCTGGAAGGGAACAATTGAGGGAAGAGAAGCCTGCATTTTCTTTTCATTTATCCCAAGATTTGATTCTGGGCACCCTGGAAAATTTATAAAAAAATTAATATATTTTTTTTTTTTTTTGACGTTTGAGGTTACGTGGAGCCTGGAATCCCAGCTGCTTCTCTTCCACCATTCTCCACTGAGATCAATAACCAGACCATAACATTTACGGAGATCATGAGCGACATTGGCATTGGTTTAGTAATAGTGCCATTCATTGCCATTCTTGACCTTAGTGTCATTGTCAGTGCCTTTGCTAAAGGAAGAACCTTTGATGCTACACAGGAGATCATCGCTTTAGGCCTCGCCAATATAGCTGGATCCTTTTTTGGGTAGGTTTTTAAATTACATTTACCTTTAAGGATGGCTGAGAGCCATTATACTGATGAAGGTCTCTTGATCCAGGGAATTGGAGCTACCTTACCCTTAGATCAAACTTGATTACTGCCAGAAGCTGTGTCACCTTCAATATAACAATAATTAGGTGTTTGACGTAAAAGGTCAAAGGAAAACTTAAGAGCTATTTAGAAAGATGTAGATAAGTGTGTAATGTGTTTTAATGATTATATTAACCAAACTGTATGTGGGGGTCGAGCTCTGGTTCTTGGCTCCACCTGTTAACTTTCAATCATATAGTTACACTGAATCGTAACCCACTGGGGTCTTGTATCAGTCTTGGATTCCATGAATAGAATTCGTATTTACTACCTCCTCTTTACCTTCACTTGTTAACTATCTTAGTACTGAAGAATAGTAAACAAGTACAGGATATAGTCTGTTCTTATGGCTAAAGTAGCTATAATGATAGACAAGTAACCTCTAACTCAGAGGGAAAGATCTCCACCTAGAGTATCTGGGACTGACATAACCTAATGTTGTGCTAGTGACCCCATGTTAGCTTGTCAGGTTCTGACATCAACACTTACTTTAGACTTAAACTATATAGGGAAGACGATATTTCTTGAGCATGAGACATCTAATGTTGAGATGGTAAATGGAAATGTTGCAAAAAAATATATATCACCTACTAACATTTAAATATCATTAGAGCTAAACATTTCACAAAAATGGGGTTAATGCATATCAGAGACTACCAGTATCAAAAGTTATAAAAAGCTATAAGATATTTAATTTAAGTTTTCTCCCCGTTATATATAGATCTAATGAGATAACATCAACAGATCGATGCCAACAACAGCAGCTTTCTCACGTTCAGCTATAAACATGACGAGTGGAGTACGGACTCCTGCTGGAGGTCTGGTCACAGGAGTCATGGTCCTCCTCTCCCTAGCTTTCTTAATGCCTTATTTCACGTGAGTTAACATCATAGATATATAGTTATATGGTTATTCTTAGGATATATAAAAGGTATTCCTTTTTATTCTATGGTCAATAATCACTGTTAAACCATACCACGGGTGGGGTTAGAACCCGCGATCAGAGTCACTAAACTCCAGACCGATGCGTTAGCCAGTGGCTAACGCTTCGGTCTGGGGTTCAGTGACTCTGATCGCGGGTTCTAACCCCACCCATGTTATGGTTTATTTGCAATCGTGTCATTACGATTTCGTGAGTCAATCACTGTCATATGAAATGGTGAGTCTCTGTGGACTCATTAAGGAACGTACAACTGAGGAAAAGGTTCCCTGGCACTGTCTGCTGGGCTAAAGTGATGTCTAAACAAAGGAGTAAAGAATACTTTTATAAATGAATTAACGCAGCAGACAGCGATGGTGACAAACTAATTGCCGGTACTTTCCTTGAATCTATGTAAAAGCAGATTTATGAATGCAGACAGAATTACTGTTCGGATATTACATCAAAAATCACAAAGCTAAAAAAATCGTATTAAAAGACAGCCAGATATATAATCTTGTTGACACATAGTGGTCATACATCAGCAATATCTCCTCAAGTGAAGCATAATTTTGATAATTACTAGTAGTTCTTGAAGAACACTGAGTTTCACGAGGCTGGGCTTGGGGCATGTCATTAATTGCTTTCTCGAAGTCTTGTGGTGTTAGGATAATATGAGAGTTTTCAAATAAGCAAATTCTGCGTTGTCGGTCATAAAAAATCATTTAGATTTTTGTCGTCTGCGTAAGTCCCATCTCGTCTATGCGAGGGTCCAATACTTGATATTTTCCCCTAAGATTTGGGCCTTCACCGTGTGAAGCGAGAGCTTCACACGGTAAAGGGCTAGGGTTCGATTCTCGGCAAGGGTTGAGAAATTGGGCTTGTTTCCCTACACCGGTTGTTCATGCTCGCCCATCAGTAGAGTACCTGGGTGTTAGTCGACTGATTTGGGTCGCATACTGGGACAAAATAGACTTAATTTGCCCGAAATGCTCTGCATAACAAGCGGCTTTCTATGTTGTAGTAAGTCACTGATGTCAGGTATGGTCTATATACCTTGTACATGTACTTGTAGAAATAAAGACATATTATCAGAGAATACCTGACAGGGAGGCAACAGCGAGTCATGGTACGTGATGAGATGTCACAGTGGGCTCCTGTGATGAGCGGGGTTCCACAGGGGTCAGTCCTGGGACAGGTGCTGACTCTGGTGTATGTGAATGACGTGATGGAAGGGATAGACTCACATTTGTCCCTGTTTGCAGATGATGTGAAACTAATGACAGGACTATAAGGGCTCTGGACAGGCTGTAGTACTGGTCCAGCAACTGCCTCTTAGAGTTTAACTCCACCAAGTGCAAAGGGCACCTACTGTGTGCAGGTTATTCTTTGTGCAGGTGCTGTTGTGTGCAGGTGCAGCTGTGTACAGGTGCTCCTGTGTGCAGGTGATGCTCTGTACAGGTGCTAATGTGTGCAGGTGCTCTTGTGTGCAGGTGCTCTTGTGTGCAGGTGCTCCTGTGTGCAGGTGTTGTGTACAGGTGCTCCTGTGTCCAGGTGCTGCTGTGTGCAGGTGCAGCTGTGTACAGGTGCTCCTGTGTGCAGGTGATGCTCTGTACAGGTGCTCCTGTGTGCAGTGCTCCTGTGTGCAGGTGCTCCTGTGTGCAGGTGCTGCTCTGTACAGGTGCTAATGTGTGCAGTGCTCCTGTGTGCAGGTGCTGCTCTGTACAGGTGCTACTGTGTGCAGTGCTCCTGTGTGCAGGTGCTCCTGTGTGCAGGTGCTGCTCTGTACAGGTGCTAATGTGTGCATGTGCTCTTGTGTGCAGGTGCTCCTGTGTGCAGGTGCTCCTGTGTGCAGGTGCTGCTCTGTACAGGTGCTAATGTGTGCAGGTGCTCTTGTGTGCAGGTGCTCCTGTGTGCAGGTGCTCCTGTGTGCAGGTGCTGCTCTGTACAGGTGCTAATGTGTGCAGGTGCTCTTGTGTGCAGGTGCTCCTGTGTGCAGGTGCTGCTCTGTACAGGTGCTAATGTGTGCAGGTGCTCTTGTGTGCAGGTGCTCCTGTGTGCAGGTGTTGTGTGCAGGTGTTGCTGTGTCCAGGTGTTGCTGTGTGCAGGTGTTGCTGTGTGCAGGTGTTGCTGTGTGCAGGTGTTGCTGTGTGCAGGTGTTGCTGTGTGCAGGTGTTGCTGTGTGCAGGTGTTCCTGTGTGCAGGCGCTCTTGTGTGCAGGTGCTCCTGTGTGCAGGTGCTCCTGTGTGCAAGTGCTGTGTGCAAGTGCTCCTGTGGGCAAGTGCTCCTGTCTGCAGGTGTTCCAGTGTGCAGGTGCTCCTGTGTGCAGGTGCTGCTGTGTACGGGTGCTCCTGTGTACAGGTGCTCCTGTGTTCTGTGCTGTGTTCTGGTGCTCCTGTGTACAGGTGCTCCTGTGTTCTGTGCTGTGTTCTGGTGCTCCTGTGTTCCAGTGCTCCTGTGTTCTGGTGCTCCTGTGTTCTGGTGCTCCTGTGTTCTGGTGCTCCTGTGTTCTGGTGCTCCTGTGTTCTGGTGCTTCTGTGTTCCAGTGCTACTGTGATCCAGTGCTCCTGTGTTCCAGTGCTCCTGTGTTCCAGTGCTCCTGTGTTCATGTGTTCCAGTGCTCCTGTGTTCTGGTGCTCCTGTGCTCTGGTGCTCCTCTGTTCTGGTGCTCCTGTGTTCCAGTGCTCCTGTGTTCCAGTGCTCCTGTGTTTTGCTGCTCCTGTGATCTGCTGCTCCTGTGTTCTGGTGCTCCTGTGTTCCAGTGCTCCTGTGTTCCAGTGCTCCAGTGTTCCAGTGCTCCTGTGTTCTGCTGCTCCTGTGTTCTGCTGCTCCTGCGTTGGGCTGCTCCTGTGTTCTGCTGCTCCTGTGTTGCAGTGCTCCCGTGTTCTGGTGCTCATATGTTCAGGTGCTACTGTGCTCTTGTGCTCCTGTGTTCTGGTGCTCCTGTGTTCCAGTGCTCCTATGTTCTGCTGCTCCTGTGTTCTGCTGCTCCTGTGTTCTGGTGCTCCTGTGTTCCGGTGCTCCTGTGTTCCAGTGCTATGTTCTGGTGCTCCTGTGTTCTGGTGCTACTGTGCTCTGGTGCTACTGTGCTCTAGTGCTGTGTTCTGGTGCTACTGTGTTCTGGTGCTACTGTGTTCTGGTGCTACTGTGCTCTGATGCTCCTGTCTTCTGGTTCTCCTGTGTTCTGGTGCTCCTGTGTTCAGGTGCTCCTGTGTTCTGGTGCTCCTGTGTTCCAGTGCTCCTGTGTTCCAGTGCTCCTGTGTTCTGCTGCTCCTGTGTTCCAGTGCTCCTGTGTTCCAGTGCTCCGGTGTTCCAGTGCTCCTGTGTTCTGGTGCTACCGTGCTCTGGTGCTCCTGTGTTCCGGTGCTCCTGTGTTCCAGTGCTCCTGTGTTCCGGTGCTCCTGTGTACCGGTGCTCCTGTGTACCGGTGCTCCTGTGTACCGGTGCTCCTGCATTCTGGTGCTCCTGTGTTCCGGTGCTTCTGTGTTCCGGTGCTCCTGTGTTCCGGTGCTCCTGTGTTCTGGTGCTCCTGTGTTCCAGTGCTCCTGTGTTCCAGTGCTCCTGTGTTCCAGTGCTCCTGTGTTCCAGTGCTCCTGTGTTCTGGTGCTCCTGTGTTCTGGTGCTCCTGTGTTCCAGTGCTGCTGTGTTCTGGTGCTCCTGTGTTCTGGTGCTCCTGTGTTCTGGTGCTCCTGTGTTCCGGTGCTCCTGTGTTCCAGTGCTCCTGTGTTCTGGGGCTCATGTGTTCTGGTGCTCCTGTGTTCTGGTGCTCCTGTGTTCTGGTGCTCCTGTGTTCTGGTGCTCCTGTGTTCCGGTGCTCCTGTGTTCCGGTGCTCCTGTGTTCTGGGGCTCCTGTGTTCTGGTGCTCCTGTGTTCTGGTGCTCCTGTGTTCTGGTGCTCTTGTGTTCTTGTGCTCCAGTGTTCTGGTGCTCCTGTGTTCCGGTGCTCCTGTGTTCCAGTGCTCCTGTGTTCCAGTGCTCCTGTGTTCTGTTGCTCCTGTGTTCCGGTGCTCCTGTGTTCCGGTGCTCCTGTGTTCCGGTGCTCCTGTGTTCCGGTGCTCCTGTGTTCCAGTGCTCCTGTGTTCCAGTGCTCCTGTGTACCGGTGCTCCTGTGTTCTGGTGCTCCTGTGTTCTGGTGCTCCTGTGTTCTGGTGCTACTGTGTTCCGGTGCTCCTGTGTTCCGGTGCTCCTTTACTCCGGTGCTCCTGTACTCCGGTGCCCCTGTGTTCTGGTGCTCCTGTGTTCTGGTGCTCCTGTGTTCTGGTGCTCCTGTGTTCCGGTGCTCGTGTGTTCTGGTGCTCCTGTGTAGCGGTGCTCCTGTTCTGGTGCTCCTGTGTTCTGGTGCTACTGTACTCCGGTGCTCCTGTACTCCGGTGCTCCTGTGTTCTGGTGCTCCTGTGTTCTGGTGCTCCTGTGTTCCGGTGCTCGTGTGTTCTGGTGCTCCTGTGTAGCGGTGCTCCTGTTCTTGTGCTCCAGTGTTCTGGTGCTCCTGTGTTCCGGTGCTCCTGTGTTCCAGTGCTCCTGTGTTCCAGTGCTCCTGTGTTCTGTTGCTCCTGTGTTCCGGTGCTCCTGTGTTCCGGTGCTCCTGTGTTCCGGTGCTCCTGTGTTCCAGTGCTCCTGTGTTCCAGTGCTCCTGTGTACCGGTGCTCCTGTGTTCTGGTGCTCCTGTGTTCTGTGCTCCTGTGTTCTGTGCTCCTGTGTTCTGGTGCTCCTGTGTTCTGGTGCTCCTGTGTTCTGGTGCTACTGTACTCCGGTGCTCCTGTACTCCGGTGCTCCTGAGTTCTGTGCTCCTGTGTTCTGTGCTCCTGTGTTCTGGTGCTCCTGTGTTCTGGTGCTCCTGTGTACCGGTGCTCCTGTTCTGGTGCTCCTGTGATCCGGTGCTCCTGTGTACCGGTGCTCCTGTGTTCTGGTGATCCTGTGTTCTGGTGCTCCTGTGTTCTGGTGCTACTGTGCTCTGGTGCTACTGTGTTCTGGTGCTCTTGTGCTCTGGTGCTCCTGTGTTCTGTGCTCCTGTGTTCTGTGCTCCTGTGTTCTGGTGCTCCTGTGTTCTGGTGCTCCTGTGTACCGGTGCTCCTGTTCTGGTGCTCCTGTGATCCGGTGCTCCTGTGTACCGGTGCTCCTGTGTTCTGGTGATCCTGTGTTCTGGTGCTCCTGTGTTCTGGTGCTCCTGTGTTCTGGTGCTCCTGTGTTCTGGTGCTACTGTGCTCTGGTGCTACTGTGTTCTGGTGCTCTTGTGCTCCTGTGTTCTTGTGCCACTGTGTTCTGGTGCTCCTGTGTTCTGGTGCTCCTGTGTTCTGGTGCTCCTGTGTTCTGGTGCTACTGTGTTCTGGTGCTCCTGTGCTCTGGTGCTACTGTGTACTGGTGCTACTGTGTTCTGGTGCTACTGTGCTCTGGTGCTGTGTTCTGGTGCTGTGTTCTGGTGCTGTGCTCTGGTGCTACTCTGCTCTGGTTCTCCTGTGTTCTGGTGCTCCTGTGTTCTGGTGCTACTGTGTTCAGGTGCTCCTGTGTTCAGGTGCTCCTGTGTTCTGGTGCTACTGTGTTCAGGTGCTACTGTGTTCTGGTGCTCCTGTGTTCTGGTGCTACTGTGTTCCGGTGCTCCTGTGTTCTGGTGCTCCTTTGTTCTGGTGCTCCTGTGTTCTGATGCTCCTGTGTTCTGGTGATACTGTGTTCTGGTGATACTGTGTTCGGGTGATACTGTGTTCTGGTGCTACTGTGTTCTGGTGCTACTGTATTCTGGTGCTCCTTTGTTCTGGTGCTCCTGTGCTCTGATGCTCCTGTGTTCTGGTGCTCCTGTGTTCTGGTGATACTGTGTTCTGGTGCTCCTGTGTTCCGGTGCTCCTGTGTTCCGGAGCTCCTTTACTCCGGTGCTCCTGTACTCCGGTGCTCCTGTGTTCTGGTGCTTCTGTGTTCTGGTGCTCCTGTGCTCTGTTGCTCCTGTGTTCCGGGGCTCTTGTACTCCGGTGCTACTGTGTTCTGGTGCTCCTGTGTTCTGGTGATACTGTGTTCTGGTGCTCCTGTGTTCTGGTGCTACTGTGTTCTGGTGATACTGTGTTCTGGTGCTCCTGTGTTCTGGTGCTACTGTATTCTGGTGCTCCTGTGTTCTGGTGCTCCTGTGTTCTGGTGCTCCTGTGTTCTGGTGCTAATGTGCTCTGGTGCTACTGTGTTCTGGTGCTCCTGTGTTCCGGTGCTTCTGTGTTCCGGTGCTCCTGTGTTCTGGTGCTCCTGTGTTCTGGTGCTCCTGTGTTCTGGTGCTCCTGTGTTCTGGTGCTACTGTTCTCTGGTGCCACTGTGCTCTGGTGCTACTGTGCTCTGGTGCTACTGTGCTCTGGTGCTACTGTGCTCTGGTGCTACTGTGCTCTGGTGCCACTGTGCTCTGGTGCTACTGTGTTCTGGTGCTACTGTGCTCTGTTGCTACTGCGCTCTGGTGCTACTGTGTTCTGGTGCTACTGTTCTCTTGTGCTACTGTTCTCTTGTGCTCCTGTGTTCTGGTGCTCCTGTGTTCCGGTGCTCCTGTACTCCGGTGCTCCTGTGCTCCGGTGCTCCTGTGTTCTGGTGGGAGCTGAGTGAGACCGGTGGTCTTGGGGGGAGGGGATTACGCAATATGTTTAAGAGAATATTGTATTACAAAAACACTCTATATATGTCATTTTCCGGAACTGTTCTGAAACTGGACGCGTATTATTCCTGGTCAGTCAGAGTGGCCAGGAGAGGAGAGACTGAGGTGTGTTCAGCAGGTGAAGCACAGAAAACGAAGCAAGATTTAGTTGTGTGAGTTGTAGAGATGGTTTTTTCTTTGTAAGTTCCTAGTGTGCAGAGGCCTGTTTAAGTTTTGGTAATGTCTTTGTGCAACCTGCAGTTTGAAGAGCCTGCAGAAGGGGGGTGTAATGGAGCCTCTCCGTTTATAAATATTTATGGTTTTTACTCACTAGTAGTAGTGTGCTAGTTAGTTAATGTGAGTACTGGGTATACTATGATGGTTAAAGCTGGCCTTAGAGTGGTTTCTTTTTCAATTTTAAATAATATAAATGCCCCTAGACAGGGAGGTCATTCACCCTTTAGGAGCCACGACTTTCGTTTACGTTACGCAGCAAAAAAAAAAAAAACTCAACAATTGATCACCAACAGCTTGTTTTTACATTTGCCGTTTTTTTCATAATTTCTGTGATGCCTGTGGTAGGGATCTCAAAAATTTTTTAGGATTATCTTTGAACAATGACAACTTAATGTTAATTTTAACTGATGTTATTGTCGTTGCTGAGATAGTGTTTATTTGTGTTCTGTGTTTTATCCAGTCATGTATATTTTTGTTTATTTTATCTTTATTTTTCTTATTTCAGTGTTTTTTTTATTAACGAAAGCTCTCCTAAGGTTTCAATCCTACCTACCTAAATAACCAAAAAAGCACAATACCATGACTGGAACAATACAGAAATAACCCGCACATAGAAGAAAGGAGCCGACGACGTCTTTGTATATGGTCCAAGTCGTTCCAAAGTGTCGTCGTTGGTTCCTCTCTTCTATGTGCGGGTTGTCTACCTGCCTAAGTACCATAATTCTTTCTCGTCAGTTATATTCCCACGTCCACACTGGCAGCAGTAATCATCAACGCATTGGTTCATCTCATTGATTACGAGATCTTGGCTCCTCTCTGGAGGAATAAGAAGACCGACCTGGTACTTTTTATGGTCGCCTTCTTTACTTGCCTCTTCTGGGGACTCGAGTGGGGAATCTTGACAGGCATCGGCGTCAATCTCTCAATGCTTCTGTATTCCATTGCTTCACCCACCGTTAACGTGGCTGTTGTCCCATCAAAGGTAACTTTTGTTCTTTTGACTAGTCATTGTAAAAGATTTTGGAAGATAGTTCACTGTACGCTGGAAAGAGTGATCTGCCAGAAAGTAACTGTTTAGTATCGATTTTTTGTTTGTAGTGGAGGAGCAGTAGGAAAAAACAGGCATTGCTTATTTTAAAATTTGGAACATTTTGGTTAAAATGTTAATAATTCAACCAGAAAAAACAGATTGTAATGCATTTCACTTCATAATAAAATATTATGGAATCCATATGCTTCTGAACTTATTTTATTTACTGATATTGCACAGATGTGTTTTCTGGGTATTTTTAATGGCTTATTACTTGTGCACAAATTATTCAGTAGCTTAACAGATTTATAAAACTGTAATGACCAACAATCACAGTATATCAGCATGTAATTATACAGCCATAATACATGAATTATGGAATTGATGATCTGAAATAATTGTTTCTTCTGGAGTCTTTTACTCGATAATAATAAAACGTCTTTTCTATCACTTCTATTTCCTCATGTTAACCTCAGAAGCATTGTAGAGGATATGTTCTGGTTATTGTACTCTTCATGGCTTCTGGTGTTCCAGCATCTCTCACATCTCACTCATCTTTCTCTCTCTCAGAATGATAGTAGAGGATATGTTCTGATTATTGTCTGACTTTTTTGTGCTATCCCAGGTTCTCTACACATATGCTGCTATGTATGATAATTTTATTTAACTGTATTTGTGTATACCTGAATAAACTTACTTCATTGCTTCTGGTGTTCCAGCATCTCTCGCATCTAACTCATCTTTCTCTCTCTCAGAATGATGATAGAGGATATGTTCTGGTTACTCCTTGCTACGGTCTCAGTTACCCCAGCACTTCACACATCCGTGGTGCCGTCAGGAAGGCTGGGCTCCGGCAGGCTGCTGGTTCTCTTCCTGTTGTTATTGACTGTTCCTGCATTGATACCACTGACTATACATCAGCTAAGGTATGACTAACATCTTGAGTCTCGTTTAAAATTAAATTTATCACATATATTAATTATCTGTCATAGTGCCAAGACTCTAAGTTTTATGTAATATTTATTAGAGATTATGTAGGTCACTGTCAAATTATAGATGATTACAATAATTTGAATATTGCTGTTGAAATTATCAATGCTTGAACATGTTACATATTCCAGTATTTGAGAAAAAATATTCATTCATCCATGTAAGCCACTGGAAAGGCATCTGTCTTCATTTGACATCATTTTTAAGAAATGAAATCCAATTACTAATCCTATCCTGATACTGTGAATCTCGGATATTTAAATTATATTTAATATACCAGTACAAAGTATTTTTGTAACATTTTGTACTGGCATTTTGATAATTAGGGCATAAAGGGGATGATAGAGGAGTTCCAGCTGCGTGGGCAGAGTCTTGTGTTCTTGGGCATGAAGCCGAGCATCATCCAGATCGTTCAAGCTCTTTACAAAGACATCAGGATTTGCTCCAGCTTTGATGTTTTGTCTGAGGTTCTAGCAGGTATGTGATGATGTTTTGTCTGAGGCTCTGGCAGGTATGTGATGATGTTTTGTCTGAGGCTCTGGCAGGTATGTGATGATGTTTTGTCTGAGGTCCTGGCAGGTATGTGATGATGTTTTGTCTGAGGTCCTGGCAGGTATGTGATGATGTTTTGTCTGAGGTCCTGGCAGGTATGTGATGATGTTTTGTCTGAGGTCCTGGCAGGTATGTGATGATGTTTTGTCTGAAGCTCTGGCAGGTATGTGATCATCAGTGAAGCTCATATTAGCGTGGAAATGGCACCATTATAATGTATCATATATTGCTTTAGGACTTATGAACTCATAAAAATGACAAAAATAGTTACACATCAAATAGGTAAGTAGTTTCTCTCCACCATCAATATAGACTATGATAAAACGCTCAAAGAATGGGAGAGAGGGACATAGAAGTTAACATTAACCTTAACAAAAAATTGTTACCTGATGACCATAACGAAATGTTGAGAACCTCCAGTTAGACAATGACCAACATTAATTAAATTTATTTTAGATGCACTAATGAGAAAACATTAAGAAAGTTTTTCACAATATAGGGATTAAGCAGCAGTGGTGTGGTGTCCGCACCTTAAATACTCATCTAACTCATCTACTGACACGTAGATGAGTAACATACCTGGGTAGTAGCTGGGTAATTTTTATTGTCAAAAATATTACAGATTCAATAATGGTGCACATGAAACCATACCCCCGGCCGGTTCAATCCCGGCCGGGGGTATGGTTTGTTTGCAATCGTGTCATTACGATTTCTTGAGTCATGGTGCACGTGAGTCTTATTCAGGATAAAAGAATAAGAAAAACAATATTCTTTGGGTTGTTGATCCAGGATAGTGACAGACACTACATTCTATGGAAAGCCTTCAATACACAGTTTCTTCCAGGACTGGACTACAGTGAAACCTCGCTTGTCGACTGCATTACTTGAACAAATCGGTTTTCGAACGAGGAATTCGAGAAAATTTGTCCTGGTGCGTTCTCTTGTTTGTTGACCGACAGTGCAAACGGCTCGGTTCACGTAACTACACAAGCCACTGAAAGACTGGTTCACTCTGTTACTGTGTAGTAATGCAAGTAGGGAATTGAAACTGTAACCCTTGTTTATCATTCTATCACGAGTTTTTATGAAAAACAAGCTGGCTCTAATATGGAGGGCCAACACGAAAGCTTGGGTAAAAAGACAATTTTTAATGAGTGGGTTAATGAGATGTTAGCTTCCACTGTCCAAAAGTACCTCATTAAAAACAATTGCCAGTCAGGGTCCTTTTACTTATGGATAATGCTCCTGCTTACCCTCAAAGCTTGGAAAACGAGTTTCTGGAGGAGTTCACTTTTATACCTGTGAAGTCCTTGCCTCCTAACACCACTCCAGCAGATCATTTCTAACTTCGAGAATATCTACACCAAAATACTTTTTGAAAGGTGCTTTGAAATCACATAAGAAACAAATTTAACCCTCGGGGAGTTCTGGAAGGACCATTTCAGTATCCATACCTGCTTGAGGATTATAGACAATGCCTGGGGGAATATATCTTCCAGGACCATGCAGTCAGCATGGAAGAAATTGTGGCTTGACTTTGTGGCAGCCAGGGATTTCGATGGCTTTGAAGATGAGCCTGAGCCAGTAGATGATAGTGTCAATGGGAAAGACTTTGGTCCTAGAGATAAATGTTGAGGAGTTGGTGGAAGAGCAAAGAATTGAACTCGCCACAGAACTTGTAGACCTTCCGAAGGAGCCACAACAGATTTCAGCTGAGGAGCTGTTATCAGAGGAAGAGGAGGGAAGGGATGATGTGCCCATTACATTTATCGAGGAAATGTGTGCTAAATGACGTAAAATGCAGGAGTTTGCTGAAAATACCAGATAAAGCAGTGGCCATCCGTCTCTCTTAACACGTACAATAACAGTATGTCTCAATTTAGACACGTGTTAAAAGGGAGCCTCCAGCACCTCACTGGACAGGATTTTAATGAGACGAAGAACCAGTGAGCTAGAACAAGGTGTTAGTGGTGAAAAGAGACAAAGAAGAAAACACCACAAGAACACTTGCCTGACATATCATTAGAAGGTGACTCTCCTTCCAGCAGTAACATCCCCCCTCCTCCACCTCCTGCTTCCATTATGTCATTAGTTCTCTTCTGACAGGTAAGAGGCAGTTAAATTTCCACTAACTGTACAGTATTTTAGTTAAAGTTTCTTTTAGTATTAATTTTTACAGTTTTATGTTTCAGTTTGTATATTTTTAATAAATTATTGTATTGTCAATTGAGGTCTGAAACGGATTAAGTCTATTTACATTATTCTTTATGGGAAAAATGGTTTTGGTTGTTATCCATTTCTGGAACGAAGTAAATTCGACAACCGAGGTTTCACTATATACCATGGATACAAAAACACAGATATATTGAAATATAAGTTCAGTGAAGGTCAAATTAGAGGTAAGACTCGAGGTCAAGGGTGTGATGAAGAGGTGAAACAATGATCACAGTGTGTGTGCCAACATGATGGACGTGGGTAGCAGGTGGGGTCAGGTTTGCAGTAATCATCAACGCTATAAATGAAGTGTCCTTCCAGTACCTGTCAGTTCACGTCATTGTTCAACGCTGGATAACCCAAGTAATGCAGCTTATTTCAATTGTGGTCATTTCATTCATGCTGCAGGATACTAGCCACGACAACCTGATTAATTCTAGCTACCTATTGATTGCTAGGTAAACAGGTACAGCAGATGTAAGTTTCCCTTACATCTGACTTCACTTGGGAATCAAACCTGGGTTCATTTTGTTGACATGGTCGCTGTTCACAATAATAACAGCTATAAATATATAAGTTTTGTCGGCTAATACCAGGTAGATTTTTTAAAATAAAAATAAATGTTTATGGAGCGGTAGAACACTGGAATGACCAGATCCAAAAAGGCAGAGTTAGTGTTACTAATTAAGTACTGAAAATAAATCCTAAGCTTAGCTATTTTTTAGCTTTAGGTAGTTTATTGTATGTAAAGAAATTACATGTAAAGATAAGGTGGACAGAGACATGATGTTCCAGAGATGGGACACAGAAACAAGGGGTCACAGTTGGAAGCTGAAGACTCAGATGAGTCACAGGGATGTTAGGAAGTATTTCTTCAGTTATAGAGTTGTCAGGAAGGGGAATAGTCTAGCAAGTGAGGTAGTGGAGGTAGGAACCATACATAGCTTTAAGATGAGGTATGATAAAGCTCATGGAGCAGGGAGAGAGGGGACCTAGTAGCGTCCAGTGAAGAGGCGGGGCCAGGCGCTGAGTCTCGACCCCTGTAACAACAATTAGGTGAGTACACATGAGCACACATGAACTAGCAAGCAGCATCAGGTATTTGGGTGACCCCCTGACCTGCCTGGCAAAGTTCCCACTTCACACACGGTGGGACCGGGTTCGATTCCCGGCGGGTAGAAACATTTCGACGCGTTTCCTGACACCTCTTGTCCTGTTCACCTAGCAGCAAATAGGTACCTGGGTGTTAGTCGACTGGTGTGGGTCGCATCCTGGGGGACAAGATTGAGGACCACAATGGAAATAAGACAGAGTCCTCGATGACGCACTGACTTTCTTGGGTTATCCTGGGTGGCTAACCCTCCAGGGTTAAAAGTCCGAACGAAATCTTAATAAGACACGCAGCCAGTCAAGACAGAGCACTCCGAAAGTAAGTTTACTCAGGTATACACAAATATACAATCCTTGAAGCATTATTTTCAATACGTGGAAAATACGGCTCTTTTGGGTACATGTACATATGTTCCTATTATAAATAATAAAGTAAATACTGTTGAGGATAAATAAGCTTTCCTTTTGTAAGTAAATGTTATTCTTAATTACGAAAGAATATTTTTTATTTAAACTCAGTGTACTGAGCTCCATTTTATATTCAAAGACATACTTCCTAATTAATATTCCTTAAAAATACCTGTGAGTTGCTGTTCCATGTTGTTTGGCAACCATTAGAATTTATTAAGTGATGAACACTTGTCTCAGATGGCGAGGCCGAGACGAAGATGGAAACTGTGGAACGTACCAGCTGCCGCCCAGAAGGGAATACACTCCTTCCTGCTCTGACATCCAAGTCTCCACCTGACACATTCACAGCTTTCCACGACCAGAAGTAGCACAGCATTACTACCGTTATGGCCAGAAATAGTAACTCGTCAAGGCAGAAAAAACAGTGAACCAGATCAAGTAGTCTGTCTTAAAATTTCTTAACGCTAGTAGTCAATGGGGATGTATATTCCTTGTGTCTTCAGGAGTATGTGTTGAGGTCCCAAGTCCAGCTCATGTGTTGAGGTCCCAAGTTCAGCTCATGTGTTGAGGTCCCAAGTTCAGCTCATGTGTTGAGGTCCCAAGTTCAGCTCATGTGTTGAGGTCCCAAGTTCAGCTCATGTGTTGAGGTCCCAAGTCCAGCTCATGTGTTGAGGTCCCAAGACCAGCTCATGTGTTGAGGTCCCAAGTCCAGCTCATGTGTTGAGGTACCAAGTCCAGCTCATGTGTTGAGGTCCCAAGTTCAGCTGAAAGAGGGACATTCAGTTGCAAGACTTCATCCCAGAGAAGGTGATCCTCGCTCTGAGTACTTGTAACTGCTGAGAAAATAAGTCCAGTAGTTAGGTACGAGAGAAATAAAAACATTTTGATAACGTCATGCCACAATGTGGAATGTTCACTGCAGTTCTTATTCATTCAAGATATATTCCAAAACTGATCAATATATCATCAGATGGGACGTGTTTCAGCAGCATCGTAGTCACTCATACTGAAGATCAAAACCGTTTTATCGTAGACTCAAGTAAAGTATAAACAAGTCCTGTGTTTTCATAACAGCACATTGTCTTAATAACATTATAAACCATACCACGGGTGGGGTTAGAACCCGCGATCATAGTGATTCGCTGATCGCGGGTTCTAACCCCACCCGTGGTATGGTTTGTTTGCAATCGTGTCATTACGATTTCGTGAATTAATAATATAATGTGTCCTCATAACAGCATATTGTGTGTTCACATAATGTTATGGTAAAGAAGACTATATCTTGTGGTGTAATGGTAAAGACTGTCTGGTGCATAATGCTGTAGGCATCCTTGCATTCTGGCATCCTGGCATCCTGGCATTCTGGCATCATGGCATCCTGGCATCCTGGCCTCCTGGCATCCTGGCATCCTGGCATCATGGCATCCTGGCATCATGGCATCCTGGCATCCTGGCATCATGGCATCCTGGCAGCCTTGCATCCTGGCATCATGGCATCCTGGCATCATGGCATCCTGGCATCCTGGCATCCTGGCATCATGGCATCCTGGCATCCTTGCATCCTGGCATCATGGCATCATGGCATCCTGGCATCCTGGCATCATGGCATCCTGGCATCCTTGCATCCTGGCATCCTGGCATCATGGCATCCTGGCATCCTGGCATCATGGCATCCTGGCATCATGGCATCCTGGCATCCTGGCACTCCACGCATAAGTAGACAGGCC
This sequence comes from Cherax quadricarinatus, assembly GCF_038502225.1. Taxonomy (NCBI): domain Eukaryota; kingdom Metazoa; phylum Arthropoda; class Malacostraca; order Decapoda; family Parastacidae; genus Cherax; species Cherax quadricarinatus. The sequence goes on from NC_091367.1 coordinate 21,145,272, forward strand.
AGCAGATTTATGACGTAAAAGTCAGTGAGGGTTTTACGTTAACTTTTGCAACTACGTTGACAGTCTAGTTCATGCTGCATGAGTGACAACAGTCTAGTTCATGCTGCATGAGTGACAACAGTCTAGTTCATGCTGCATGAGTGACAACAGTCTAGTTCATGCTGCATGAGTGACAACAGTCTAGTTCATGCTGCATGAGTGACAACAGTCTAGTTCATGCTGCATGAGTGACAACAGTCTAGTTCATGCTGCATGAATGACAACAGTCTAGTTCATGCTGCATGAATGACAACAGTCTAGTTCATGCTGCATGAATGATGACAGTCTAGTTCATGCTGCATGAATGACAACAGTCTAGTTCATGCTGCATGAATGACAGTCTAGTTCATGCTGCATGAATGACAACAGTCTAGTTCATGCTGCATGAATGACAACAGTCTAGTTCATGCTGCATGAATGATGACAGTCTAGTTCATGCTGCATGAATGACAACAGTCTAGTTCATGCTGCATGAATGACAACAGTCTAGTTCATGCTGCATGAATGATGACAGTCTAGTTCATGCTGCATGAATGACAACAGTCTAGTTCATGCTGCATGAATGACAACAGTCTAGTTCATGCTGCATGAATGACAGTCTAGTTCATGCTGCATGAATGACAGTCTAGTTCATGCTGCATGAATGACAACAGTCTAGTTCATGCTGCATGAATGACAGTCTAGTTCATGCTGCATGAATGACAACAGTCTAGTTCATGCTGCATGAATGACAACAGTCTAGTTCATGCTGCATGAATGACAACAGTCTAGTTCATGCTGCATGAATGACAACAGTCTAGTTCATGCTGCATGAATGACAACAGTCTAGTTCATGCTGCATGAATGACAACAGTCTAGTTCATGCTGCATGAATGACAGTCTAGTTCATGCTGCATGAATGACAGTCTAGTTCATGCTGCATGAATGACAACAGTCTAGTTCATGCTGCATGAGTGACAACAGTCTAGTTCATGCTGCATGAGTGACAACAGTCTAGTTCATGCTGCATGAGTGACAACAGTCTAGTTCATGCTGCATGAGTGACAACAGTCTAGTTCATGCTGCATGAGTGACAACAGTCTAGTTCATGCTGCATGAGTGACAACAGTCTAGTTCATGCTGCATGAGTGACAACAGTCTAGTTCATGCTGCATGAATGACAACTTCGTCATGCAAGCAGATAGGCTTCAAATAGGCTAATATAAATTGTTTCATACAATGTATGAGAGACTCTGCCATGCAAATACAAACAGAGAGAGAGATGGCTGGATCGATCGACTTTCATGTATTTTAGGAACTCTAGAGAAAAATATATGCAAAAGAAGATAGAGCTCATTAGATATGGTAATAATATATGGTAGAGGCGGCTACATTCCACTAGTAGGTCCAGAATTCTCAGCAGACATTAATAATAACGAACATTAATAATAACGAACATTAATAATAACGAACATTAATAATAACGAACATTAATAATAACGAACATTAATAATAACGAACATTAATAATAACGAACATTAATAATAACGAACATTAATAATAACGAACATTAATAATAACGAACATTAATAATAACGAACATTAATAATAACGAACATTAATAATAACGAACATTAATAATAACGAACATTAATAATAACGAACATTAATAATAACGAACATTACCATCATATGACAAAACTCTAATGTTTTGATCAATCAATTAATGCTACAACGTGAAGCAATAACAATATAAATACAATTAAAAGAAATATAGTCAAAATGTGAGGGGGGAGGGAGGAGGAGGGGGGAGGAGGGGGGAGGGGGGAGGGAGGGGGGTGAACAAAATTCAAAAAATTGCATGGTTTACTTGTATTTCTTCCCCAAACTCTTCCATTTTATTTCGTTCATAACTCGAAAATGCCTAGCCCAATCGGGTTTAGAGACAGATTCTAGGAATTGTTGAACTTAGTCCCGGCATCCTGGTAAGTCTCCAAGACGAGAAACAAAGATTGACAAGTTAAACTTTATTGACAACATATAATAAACTTAATAAGAGAAGTGTAAATTCAATATTAACTCATAACACAAGTTAAGAATCACCAAATTATTTTCATTTATTTTCTAAATTCTTGTCATGTATTATATACGTTTGCATCATCCCAGGCCACACACGATTTTACGGGGCCTTAGTTATGAATTTCATTATATAAATAAGACACCTGATGGTATAGTAATCACAATGGTTATAAATGTCTAAAATTTTTAAAGGGGTGGACCGGTAAGCCAGCGGAAGGCCTCGGTCAGATGACCAAAAGCTCCCAAGGCGGGTCATCATCTGACCAAGACCCGTGTCAGGAAAAACTTGTCCTGTTTCCTGACGAACTTTACCTAACCTGACCACCTGATGGTAGGGTTGGTATATCCCATTCCTGTCTTTGTTTATCACAGGAAGTTTGACCAGGGTTCTTCACACTAGGGTTTAGCATCACTCTAATGTAACACTTAATAAATCTGTTTGACCAGGGTGGTTCACACTAGGGTTTAGCATCACTCTAATGTAACACTTAATAAATCTGTTTGACCAGGGTGGTTCACACTAGGGTTTAGCATCACTCTAATGTAACACTTAATAAATCTGTTTGACCAGGGTGGTTCACACTAGGGTTTAGCATCACTCTAATGTAACACTTAATAAATCTGTTTGACCAGGTTGGTTCACACTAGGGTTTAGCATCACTCTAATGTAACACTTAATAAATCTGACCAGGGTGGTTCACACTATTGCTTAGCATCACTCTAATGTAACACTTAATAAATCTGTTTGACCAGGGTGGTTCACACTATTGCTTAGCATCACTCTAATGTAACACTTAATAAATCTGTTTGACCAGGGTGGTTCACACTAGGGTTTAGCATCACTCTAATGTAACACTTAATAAATCTGGTTTAGTTATAGCTGGATTTTTCACCGGCCACCTCGTCACTGCTGTTCTCTTAGCAGCAGGAGATTGAGAAATTTTTCGGATTTTTAACCCCGGAGGGTTAGCCATGCATATACAAGCTAGAATAATGTCCAGAAGACCAGAGTACATGGTGGCTGCTGTGGTCTACATCTCTGGGCCCAGATTTTTTCTTCAAAAATGATCGAACTTACAAATGGCATTTGTAAATAATAAAAAAAATCTTAACGATTGCTCAACCTCTTGTATTTTCTCATATTACCATTAATATAAATTATTACAATAAATTAAACCGTTATAACATTACTGTGACACAATAATAAAAATAATTAAGAAGATACCGAGTGTAAACATATTGAAACCTACTGACCAGCCAAACACCAACAAGTGTCGGTCTTCATTCCTTGGTGTAATGTACTCACCTAGTTGAGGTTGCAGGGGTCGAGTCCTAGCTCCTGGCCCCACCTCTTCACTGGTCGCTACTAGGTCACTCTCTCTGAACCGTGAGCTTTATTATGTTGGTCAAGATGTACAGGAATATTTACATGTCTGGACAACCTGTCTACAATGTTACATTTAACATTCCCGGAGTTGGTTTCTCTGTGATAGCTGGAGAAAACCTTCTATGATCAGCTTCAGTGGTTGTATCTACCTAGGAGGAGGTTGGTGAGGCCTGGTCTCAGACCCAGCCGAGGGGGCGTTGACCCCAGAAACCTTCTTCAGGTAAACTCCAGGTATTGTTAATGGAGGTGCAAATTTCGACACTTTGAATGGTATAGAATTATTTTACATTATTTTGGCTTCATGAAGATGAGGGTTCTTGATCCAAGAATTATTCTCCTCTTCCTTGGATTGAATCTGAATGCCTCCCATTCCTCAGGCTCTGCATGACCCCTGCTAGTTTATTGCTTTCCCTGAATAAAATTAAACTGGACAACACCAGTGTTTATTTGCTGATTCGTCTTATGAAATGGGTGAAAAATTTCTTGTCTTTAAGTTGTGTAGGTAAACATTTTATGTTCAATAACTGGAGAACGATTCTTCTGCTCGGCTTCAAACTTTTAGTGCTGATGTATTTCCCTCAAGATAAACTTCGTCCTGTGTTTTAGGTTGTTTAAACTTTAGTGTGCCAGTTTTAATAAATTAGTTTGTTAAATAACTGGATAATGTCTCTTTAGATCGAAAAAAGATCACAGTGTTTGACTTTACTTAATTATCCAAGATTAAATCTATATAATATTCATTAATTAAGACTTAATTAATTACATGTTTATTTAAACCTCATACGATGATAAATATTACTTACAGAAAAGTTTGGATTTATTTTGACCTGTGTTGATCCCAATTTGCCTTTGGATAAAAGAAACTAGAGTAAATTGAAGTACTGATTTACGTACAATAATTTCTGTATTCCCTAATTCCTTTATCCTTCAACCCTCATAACTTGATAATGAAAATCTGAGCGGCTTCGAACTTGATGTGCTTGTGTAATTTAGGGTATTGGTCACTGAGATAGCAAAAGTGTTTCCTTAGAAGCTGGAGTTTCATAGTGAAATGTTTAAATTAGTTTAGGGTTGTGTATCTCTTAATTTGCCGTATATATTGAAAAACTTTAATAACGTGTGAATATTAAATCAGACTCACCTCACATCTAATGCAGTTTGGCTAATGTTTAACTACATTAGAAACATTTGCTGCACTCTGCACTAATCATTTCGTGTACATTGACGTACAGGGAACTGGGGTTATGTAATACAGGGATAGGAATTCTTCAGCAAACAAAATACATCTACATAAAGCATAGTCTGTGCTCATTTGATATCCACGATGCAAAACCTTGAAGTAGTTGCCAGAATGTGTTGATTCCTTCCATTCGCTTAAAGCTACAGAAAGCCTCATTTCACTGGCTTCAAATTTTCAGTGTCTTTGTACGATAACTAGAGACAGATAATTGTAACAAATGGTGGGTGCAGGTGCCCCGTGATCATAGTTGCTGAGCCAGCTTCCAGCATCCTGGAATGGCCGTGAAATCTTCTATAACCCTCAGTGACGTAGCTTCAAATGCTGACATAAATGTGGACATAAATTCGTTAGAAAACAATCAGCGTAGGATGACTAAATTAATACATAGCATTAGAAATCTTCCTTATGAAGAAAGACTGAAGACTCTTAAGTTACATTCACTTGTTAGACGAAGAATGAGGGGAGACCTGATCGAAGTGTATAAGTGGAAGATAGGTATTAATCAAGGGGATATTAATAAGGTCTTGAGGATATCTCTCCAAGAGAGAACCCGCAGTAATGGATTTAAATTAGATAAGTTTAGATTTAGAAAGGACATAGGAAAGTATTGGTTTGGAAATAGGGTAGTTGATGAGTGGAACAGTCTACCTAGTTGGGTTATTGAGGCTAGGACTTTGGGTAGTTTCAAATTTAGGTTGGATAAGTACATGAGTGGGAGGGGTTGGATTTGAGTGGGACTTTCACATCAAAGCTTATTTCTTGGGTGGCATTGAAAATTGGGTTGGGCAAATGTTTTGTTAGTGGGATGAATTGTAAAGGACCTGCCTAGTATGGGCCAGCAGGCCTCCTGCAGTGTTCTTCCTTTCTTATGTTCTTATGAAAACAGGCGCATCTTTATTCGACTTTTGGGACGAGTGAAATTTGCATTGTGTGTGTAAAATAAGGTGTAATTTTTATTCCTGGAGAGTTAGAGGTATTGGGAAGATGGAAGGAATATTTTGAGGAATTGTTAAATGTTGATGAAGATAGGGAAGCTGTGATTTCGTGTATAGGGCAAGGAGGAATAACATCTTGTAGGAGTGAGGAAGAGCCAGTTGTGAGTGTGGGGGAAGTTCGTGAGGCAGTAGGTAAAATGAAAGGGGGTAAGGCAGCCGGGATTGATGGGATAAAGATAGAAATGTTAAAAGCAGGTGGGGATATAGTTTTGGAGTGGTTGGTGCAATTATTTAATAAATGTATGGAAGAAGGTAAGGTACCTAGGGATTGGCAGAGAGCATGCATAGTTCCTTTGTATAAAGGCAAAGGGGATAAAAGAGAGTGCAAAAATTATAGGGGGATAAGTCTGTTGAGTGTACCTGGTAAAGTGTATGGTAGAGTTATAATTGAAAGAATTAAGAGTAAGACGGAGAATAGGATAGCAGATGAACAAGGAGGCTTTAGGAAAGGTAGGGGGTGTGTGGACCAGGTGTTTACAGTGAAACATATAAGTGAACAGTATTTAGATAAGGCTAAAGAGGTCTTTGTGGCATTTATGGATTTGGAAAAGGCGTATGACAGGGTGGATAGGGGGGCAATGTGGCAGATGTTGCAAGTGTATGGTGTAGGAGGTAGGTTACTGAAAGCAGTGAAGAGTTTTTACGAGGATAGTGAGGCTCAAGTTAGAGTATGTAGGAAAGAGGGAAATTTTTTCCCAGTAAAAGTAGGCCTTAGACAAGGATGTGTGATGTCACCGTGGTTGTTTAATATATTTATAGATGGGGTTGTAAGAGAAGTAAATGCGAGGGTCTTGGCAAGAGGCGTGGAGTTAAAAGATAAAGAATCACACACAAAGTGGGAGTTGTCACAGCTGCTCTTTGCTGATGACACTGTGCTCTTGGGAGTTTCTGAAGAGAAGTTGCAGAGATTGGTGGATGAATTTGGTAGGGTGTGCAAAAGAAGAAAATTAAAGGTGAATACAGGAAAGAGTAAGGTTATGAGGATAACAAAAAGATTAGGTGATGAAAGATTGAATATCAGATTGGAGGGAGAGAGTATGGAGGAGGTGAACGTATTCAGATATTTGGGAGTGGACGTGTCAGCAGATGGGTCTATGAAAGATGAGGTGAATCATAGAATTGATGAGGGAAAAAGAGTGAGTGGTGCACTTAGGAGTCTGTGGAGACAAAGAACTTTGTCCTTGGAGGCAAAGAGGGGAATGTATGAGAGTATAGTTTTAAATAATTTTCAGTTCATTTGAACATCTTCCATATTGTATGGCTGATGTATCTGACGGTCATTATATTCCCCATTAAGTTTTATCTGCAGACAAATTTATCAATTTAGTAATTTTTTAATAAACTAAAATTCATTGGAATCCGTTCCATAACTAACGAATGACTCATCTGATCGGCTTCAAATTTTTACCACCTGTGTAGTTTCCTAAACGTAAGGTTCACGCTGTTTCTGAGTGACGGAAGTCCAATTCTGCAAATTTTATTAACTTAATAATAATATGCACCCAGACTGCAAGTAGGATACAGACTGGATGGCAGTACAGTACACCTGTGGGATATGTGAAAAGGTGCTTGGGAGAAAGTCCGGGATCACATACAACCTATGTTTTTGAAACACTATGTCTCTTGTGCAAAAATAAACACTGCCTCCAAAAATGACATTCAACTAGAAAGGTGTTTTGAATCTGCAATAAGAATATTGCGTTTTGAACAAGTTTCAGGAAAGTATTCAGGAGGATAATAAATAATAAGGAGAAAAACAAAGAGACCCTCTTGGATAGTTTACCCAAGATATATAGAACATGGGGAGAAGCAAGAGTAGTATTTTAACACACAAATTGCCCATACTACAATGGAGGACTCGAAAACAGACACCCACTGGGAAAAACACATGAAACAATAACATAAGCCAGTTCAGCCCACAGCCCTAGTGCTAATTCAGACTCAGCTAAAGACTACCACAGCCACCAGTGCAGCTCTAATAAAACAGCCACTATTACACAAAACCACAGCCTCCATTACAGAAGTAGTAGAGGAAGAGTCTGCTTCTAAGAAAAATGTTGGTCGTATAGAAACAGCTGATGGTGGTGTTTCTGGCATGGTTACTGAGGATAATAATCCATTTCTAGAAACTGCACAAATTGAGAATGCATCCACCACAAATTCTAGCCAACAAATGGGACGTGTAACTTTGGGCATCCCAAATAATGCCGCCACGTCCTATCCACAGGAATGTGTTGTTCTACCTCCTGTAAACTCTTCCATCCTGTAATTTACCATTCATCAGTCCTCAAAAAATAAAACTACAACACAACTGCCTGTATATCACGATAAGAGACAACACAATAAGTGTCAGGGGCCCAAGACTGTTCAACTGCCTCCCAGCATACATGGGGGGGGATTACCAATACACCACTGATTGTCTTCAAGAATGCACTGGACAGGCACCCAAAGTCAGTACCTGACCAGCCGGGTTGTGGTTCGTACGTTGGATTACATGCGGCCAGCAGTAACAGCCTGGTTGATCAGACCCTGATCCACCATGAGGCCTGGCCACAGACCGGGCCGCGGGGGCGTTGACCCCAGGAACTCTCTCCAGGTATATCAATTAAAAGGGACCAAGAGGTTCAAATCCCCTGAAACCAACCGTTGTAGTATCAACAATCACACTCCAAGTAATGTTTTAGTGGCAGGAAACGAAATAAGAAAATGGAAAGAAAACAAAAAAAAAAACATTCCACTACCTTGGAGCCTTGTTGGACCGGAGGCACAACCAGTGCCCCCCCCCATGTCCCTCCAGAACCACAACTACTGATGCCAACAACAAAATCCCCCTAACAAACACGCAATACGACTTCGTTTATATTTGCTAATACACAGGACCTTAAGCCATCCACCAACAACAAAATTCCTTTCATCAGTGGACTTCTAGAGGAATCAAATTAGATGTTTGCAGCCTTCACGAAGACCCACACAAAATACCACTTTGACAGCAAAATATGGATAACAGGGTGCAACCTTTATAGATTTTAGATTTAGATTTTTGCCACCGAAGTGGCTAGTTTATTGTGCACCCCATATCCATCCTGTGGACGATAGCCTAAGAGCATATGGATACACAAAAGGTGCAACAGAAAGAGCAGACAACGAAGGGAAGGGGGGAGGGAGTTGGCCTGTAAGTCAAAGATTCGCTCACTTGCACAGAGATACTGACATCACAAAAGATGCAGTTGAAGTTCTAACAATAAAGATCGAGAGCACCACTTGGTCACTGTGGTTGTATATAAGCCAACAATTGCAACTTCCCAACAGCTCGAAGAACAGTTATTGAAAATTAGTTGTCTGTAAAACCTTCCAACCCCATCCCCAAACATTTTGCTGCTTGGCGATTTCAATCTAAGATACAAACTGGAAGAATATAGCAAATAATGTTATAACAGATTATCCCTGGAGGCAGTTCATTGAGGTTTCAGTCTCAGACCGAGCCCCTGGTCTCAGACAGAGCCGCGGGGGCGTTGATTCCCGAAACCCTCTCCAGGTAAACACATCAGTTGCTGAATCTTTGCATGAAAAAAGAGATGGTGAATGTTTCCTTCCTCGGGCCATCCTACCTTGTTGGGAAACACCCGCTGCTACCTGACTCAGCATAATGCTAAAATCTTCAATGACCTGAACGAGAACTACTTTGTAGAAAGTTTAAAACTGACACAAAGTTAGACTCTAGAGTTCTCTTTATGAAACCATTATATTCTGTGTAAATTTAAAAAATCTATTGTAGTTGTGGTCAGGTGCACGATGGAACACCACTGCTTTCACTGCCTGTTTTGTCTCGTGTTCAAACATGAAATTCTTCCAAATTAGTTTTGTCAAACACTTTTTCTCCACTCTTTCTGCTGGCAGGATGGAAAACATGCACCTTTCTTCAACATTATCCTTGGGTTTAACTATATCAGTAAGCCATATCAATGCCAACTCTAACACAAATTTGTTATTAAAGATTTCCACAACAGGCTAGCACGAGTTTTTTGTTAAAATACTCGTACAGGAGTCGAAATTGTATAAAAAGAATTTCAGGCAATGAGCTATTCAAATTATTTGCCGACGGTAATGTTGAGCTGTATAAAGCACGTATAGCACACACACACACACACACTAAGCTCTGGGAAAACATGAACAATATTACAGATATTTTCACTTGTTGGTCATGACATGAGAAATCATATTTAGAACATCAAGGTAATGGCCATTTCCTACTATTTCCCATTGTATTCGAATTTGTTGGAAGACCGAAAATTATTTGCCTAAGAAGGTTCGAAAATGATGTCGTTGTAGACATACGGAAAATCCATCCTCTACATATCTCAACCGTATTAAATCAGGAAGCTAAATCTTCAACTCTTGCTTAACATATAGGCATGACCTACTTACACTAGTGGATTTTTTCACTGGTGACCCCGCCTCCTGCTGCTTCAACTCACATATCTATAATATATAAGCCACTTCTCTGCACATACGCTGTACTTTTCTCAAGACTGATGGACTGAACACAACAACTCCAGGCTGAGGGACTAATTACCTCAAACTTCTCATCTTCCACTGTTCTTCTCTGTACTGGACTCAGGAAGCCACTGGCTAGCGAAACGTTTCCGTAATAAAGATCCCTAGCCTGAGGAGCCGGCTCTCATGCTATTGGAGTTGAAATGGACAATGAATATAACAGAGGTGCCCCAAGACTGCTACATTCTAAATTACCAGTTCACTGGTCGAGAGGGCATGCCAGTGTGTGATAAATGTAACATACTCGGCGCACGCCACATAAATGGTCATTAGTTAATTGCATTTTTGTTCAACTCATGTTCCAACTCGTGTCATGTTAGAAATGCATAGTAATATGCAGGATTATTTTCATAATCCTGAATACGAGTGATTAAAAATGAGACACTAGTGCAACATTTGGGAATCTTTATAATAACATAAGAATGGAGGAATACTACAACAGGACTGACGGCCCATACAAGGTAGAGCTTTATCAAACCCTGACTCACAAAATCGTAATGACATGATTGCAAACAAACCATATCACGGGCGGGGATAGAACCCGCGATCAGAGAGTCTCAAAACTCCATCTGCCTTCATTAGTCTAGCACAGAGAAGTACGGTGGAAGACGAGAAGTGGTTAGAGTCAAACAGTCCCTCATCCTGGATATAATGTATTCATCACTCTTGATAAAAGTACAGCATATATACGGAGAAGTGAGTTGAAGCAGTTGTAGATGGCATCACTGGTGGAAAAATCCACTAGTTTAAGTAAGTCATGCTTATAAGTTAAACAAACATTGAAGAATTCCCTATATCAAACTACTGTGATTTTGCTGTCTGACAGGTATGTAATTGGTTTAGAAAACTGACAAGTTGATGAATGAGACACTTGTGCTACAGCTGAGTATCTCTGGTAGCTAGTGGCTTTATCTAATACAGAGAAGAATGATGGAAGGTGAGGAGTTTGAGACAATCTATTACACAGCAACATCATGGTACCTGGAGTTTACCTGGAGAAGGTTTCAGGGGTCAACGCCCCTGTGGTCCGGTCTGTGACCAGGCCTCATGGTGGATCACGGCCTGATCAACCAGGCTGCTACTGTTGCCTGCACGTAACCCGACGTACGAACCACAGCCCGACTGGTCAGGTACTGATTTTAGGTGCCTGTCCAGTGCCTGTTTAAAGACTGCCAGGGGTATAGTGGTAATCCCCATTATGTATGCTGGGAGGCAGTTGAACAGTCTTAGGCCCCTGACACTTATTTTGCTGTCTCTTAACGTGCTAGTGACACCCCTGCTTTTCACTGGCGGGGATGTTCCATCATCTGCCGAGTCTTTAGCTTTCATAGGAAGTGATTTTCGGGGCAATTTTAGTACTAGTACCTCTAGGATTTTCCAAGTGTATATAATCACGTATCTCTCCCGCCTGCGTTCCAGGGAGTACAGGTTGAGGAGCTTCAAGCGTTCCCAGTAACCTATAGCCGAGTCGGCCTTAGGAAGTGCAGGGCCCAATTGGGAACAATTTTGGTGGGGTCCATGTTTGGAAAGCAATCAAACTGTGCGCTTAAAAAGTGCATGCAATAGACCATACAGCTGTAAGCTGCATTTTAATATAAAATAACCATACATGTAAGTCTACAAGTAACAAACAAAATTTGTACATCACCTATGAAAAGTACATAGTCACAATACCACTTGCTGTACTCTGAAATTATGAAATTAATATTGATTTATTTTTCAGAAAAAAAAATCAGAATTTAAGAGCACTATTGGAAACAAATGATCTTTTTTGGACTTCTAAATGAGTCATATTATTATTGCCTTTTAATAGGAGAAAGTTATTTTTCTCGTTTTCCTTTGCAAAGTCTTTTAGAATCTTGTCGAAGTCTAAACTCCTGCTAATTTCAGATTCAATGGACATAATCGCCAAACTGTTCAAACGTTCTTTGATCAGTTTCAGCTTGGAAAATCTCCTTTCTCCAGATGCCCCCTTTTTTTTTTAATTCGTATTGTTGTTGTGTGTACTTGACAAGCCGAGAGTAAATTACACTCTAGCTAGGGGCCTCCTTGGGCTCGAGGGCCCAATTGGGAGCAGTCGGTCGACTCGCCTTAAGGCCGCCCTGGTTTTAATGTCACTTTTGCACTATTTATATCATTTCTGGTATATTTTTAAATGTTTATACAGCAGTGTACTGTAAATTGTAATAAACAGATTAGAGGAAATCAGTTCTAATATACATTATTTAGATATGCATACTGGTCAGAGAGGCCGTAAACGAGCATGTCGCTAAGTGAGGAGAGCACATGTAAGTACGGTAAGGCACCTAAATTAGTGGGAACGGTTGAAGGTTCTTGATCTGTATTCCCTGGAATGCAGGCGAGAGAGATACATGGAAGGTTCTGGAGGGATTGGTACCAAACCTGCACACAAAAATCACTCCCTATGAAAGCAACTCGGCAGATGCAACATTCCCCCGATGAAAAGCAGGGGCGCCACGAGTACTTTGAGAGACAGCACAATAAGTGTCCAGGGCCCAAGACTGTTCAACTGACTCCCAGCATATATAAGGGGGATTACCAATAGACCCCTGGCTGTCTTCAAGGCACTGGACAGGCACCTAAAGTCAGTACCTCTGGTTCATACGTCAGTTTGCATGCAGCCGACAGTAATAGCCTGGTTGATCAGACCCTGATCCACCATGAGGCCTGTTCTCAGACCGAGCCGCGGGGGCGCTGACCCCCGAAACCCTCTCCAGGTAAACTCCAGGAGTCCGTATTTTCATAGAATGTTACTGAAATATATTATTATAATCATGGGGGAGCGCTAAGCCCATAATATTATACAGCGCATGTGGGGAGGGGGGGATGGAAGGCATTCAAGCTGAATTCAGGGAACTGGAGCACAGATCCAATTCCCTAGATCAAGAGCCCCTCACCAACATCAAGAAACCTCCCTTGAGGGGTAGTGAAATGTGGTTAATATTGCCCTTAGAGTTTCAGACTCTCCTGGTTTAACACATTTATTTATTAATTTGAACATGATACAGTGAAGTACAAAGGAATACAGGTATTACAGTGCAACAACAAGGTGTTATTCTGTATTCTCATCCTTTCGTACATATTTTAAATCTTATTTAAGTTTTCACCAAATTCAAAGTATCTCTCTTGGTGTATCGAAGGTATATTTATTCTGCCAGAGATCACCTCCTGACTACTTAGTGGTAATAAGTGCAGCTTCGGGGTCTCAATTTTTAGAGGTATCAGAGGCACAAAACCTGGAGTATGCCTGGAGAGGGTTCCAGGGATCAACGCCCCCGCGGCCTGGTCTGTGACCAGGCCTCGTACCTGGAGTATCCTGGAGAGGGTTCCAGGGGTCAACGCCCCCGCGGCCTGGTCTGTGACCAGGCCTCGTACCTGGAGTATCCTGGAGAGGGTTCCAGGGGTCAACGCCCCCGCGGCCTGGTCTGTGACCAGGCCTCGTACCTGGAGTATCCTGGAGAGGGTTCCAGGGGTCAACGCCCCCGCGGCCTGGTCTGTGACCACGCCTCGTACCTGGAGTATCCTGGAGAGGGTTCCAGGGGTCAACGCCCCCGCGGCATGGTCTGTGACCAGGCCTCATACATAGAGAGGGCTCCGGGGGTCAATGCCCCCATGGCCCGGTCTGTGACCAGGCCTCATTGTGGATCAGGGCCTGATCCACCAGGCTGTTACTGTTGGCTGCATGCAAACCGACATACGAACCACAGCCCGGCAGGTCAGGTACTCCTAGCCACATCTGTCGTACAACTTCTTGGTCCCCAGAGATATTCCGAACCACTGTGGTAATAGGTACATCTCCCGGTCTCCCAGGGGGTAAGCAGATGTATGAAGACAATAATTATTTTTCTGGTAAACAAAACATTACATCTTTACAATCTTATAATATTTTATTCATTATACAAGAATACAAGTATAAATCATACAAGAATACATTTTATTCATAATACAAGAATACATTTTATTTACTTAACATGAGAACAGAAGCTAATTTGATCACTTTATCAGTCTTGAAGAAGTAATTTGAGGTTATCAGTCCCTCAACCTGGAGAATAGTTCATTTAAGAACATAAGAAATAGGTCTGTTGGCCCATACTAGGCAGGTCCTTCACAAATCCAACCCACTAACAGAATAAACGCTACCCAAGCTATAAGTTTTGATAATTCTATTTACTCAGGAACAAGTCCCACTCAGATCCAACCCCTCTCACTCGTGTATTTATTCAACCTAAATTTGAAACTTCCCAAGGTCTTGAACGATGTGAAGGTGATGTATGAAAATGGAACATTTTATATTGTCAGAGGTGAGGTGCAGAAACTGGGAAATAAATCACAAGAGAAAGGGCCCACTAATAAAAGTAAGAATGTTAGAAATGAGAAATACTGCAGCAAGCCTACTGGCCTCCTCAAATTCAACTCTTCTCACTCATAATTAATGGTTAAGCATTAAAGTTTTGGAAGATGTCCTCTGTAAAAAATAATACTGTTCTGTGGTTGTGTCAAATAAGTACTATCTCACTCATCTACTTGTTGATGTATACTCTTTCATAATTATATGTATACCTGTATGGTGGGTACAGAGGACATCTTCCAAAGCTTTACCTCGTAACCACTAGTTATGAGTGACAACAGTTAGATTTAACATCAACACCGTTTAACAGTTTATTTCAACCATTCCTGTATGTTGTCTTTTTCAGTTAAAGATTAGATTTTATTTCTCTGCAATGTTTACAATGTGTAATTAGAATTTTGATTTGCTAAGTACAGAGAAAGTCACTATCGTGCCGGGGTATTTCTCTCCATGAAAATGGAAGAGTTCAGGTTAAACTTCTCATTATTTTGCAATGTACATTGGCCTCCGTTGTATCCTTCCAAAACTTGCTCCTCCTTAACTTCTACCAACACTCTGTCCAAGTATCTTGATGGGTACAACCTCTTGCAGGCTGCAATAATCAACTGGTCCATACGATGAATCAGGGAGGCACTATTAGGAGGTAGAAACACGGCCTTAATTCTGCCAATGCTACTTATTAAACTTTCAGGCTGTGAATGAACAGATGCATCATGAAGCATCATCAAGCAAGATCCTTGACTTCGTCAGATCAAGTTTAAGGTTATCTAGCTGGTACTTGCGCACCTCAGGGATGAAATGTTCATGAAACCAGTCAGAAAATATGTCCCTGTCAAACCAGCCTTTCTTACCCTTGTAATAACTGACTAGCAGCTCTTGTATACAATCCTTTGAAGACACTGGCTGTACTGATTTGCCAGTGACTGTCAGTTTCAAGTGAATCATACAGACAGCATTACCTCAGCATTATCCTGAGAAGCAGTATTTGCTGAGCAAACGGCCTGGTGTTTTTTCCTCATGTGTAAGAAGGTAACAATAGCCAAAACAGACCAGTTTCATCAGCATTATAGAGTTGAGATAGAAGAATCCCTTCACCCTTCCTCAGACCATTTAAAAATAATCTGAACAACTTAATTTCGTCTGTGGGTGTACTGTGAGCCTCACTAAGTTTTCCTGTTAATGATGCACCAAAGCCAACCATCATTTGCCAAAAAATCTATGCCCACATAGCTTATTAACTTCTTAACAGCAGAGCAAAGCTCAACAGAATGAATGTTAACACAATTAGCTTGCTGCTGAGCATACATATCATTTATGCACTACTGATTCAACCCAAATATCTTGGCCCATTTTCATATGCTTCCCAGGAAAAATTGGAAGACAAGTGTGTACACTGTACTTCATGCAAGATGCTGTAAGTTTATTCTTGTTTATATGAATGTCAGACACTGTTTTTCTAAGCCATACTTCTCACACACCCAGGCCACTGTAATGCCAGCCTCCAGCTTCCTTATTAATTAAAGTTTCTGCTTAACAGTCAAGAGTTACAAGCTTCTTGGCACCATCACTTGCTTTAAAAACCAATGTTAATCAAATGATTAAAAAAAACTGTAAATCCAGGGGAAAACAGGAAATGAAGTGATGAGAGTACATCAGCATGCACACAAATAATAACAAACTGCCCCAGGCTAAAGCCACCGGCCCTACTGTCCAGGAACAATGAGAATGGACACGTCCAGGATAAATCCCGAGCCAGACAAACTTGCGATTAAGTGAAGTTTGTGCATTTCATCAGTGATACAATCAGACTAGACAGCAGTGCGATACAGCAGATTTAGTCCATTGAATGGCTATTTTAATAGGACGCCCTATTAAACATACATATCAAGAGTAAAGTAACAAAAAGTTTATTCTAGCCGGGCATTACATTAAACGTTGTTGTATAATACATGGAAAAGCTAATACTGTAGTTATGCAATACATTTTGCACAAACTTAAGACTAAACATGAAATAAATTAATTATAAACAAATATTCATAAAATTTAATAAAGTTACAGGAAGACTTCTCATAGATCATATTTAATATTTAAGTCATCAAAAAAATTAATATGGTGTGAGGCTTTGCCTGGTTTACACGTCATAAAATTTAAAAACAGTGGCTCAGGAATGAAAATGGTTCTGTTCAAAGATTTATATAGCTTAGGGGAAGCTGGTTACTAACTACAGCTCAATACAGCATATGATGTAGTGGGGGTCCTAACCTCAACATACAGCCATCAGCTAATACAACGTAAAACAGACAGTAGCTCCACAGCTCAGTAGTCATATAAAAATCTCCAAACTCATCTCTGTCAACAAGCAATTGAACAAGGAATTTCTGGTAGGTTAAAATTCTTAACTGTTTCTATTATAAACAAGGTAACTGTGTAGTGGAGTGACATCAGCTAATAAAACACACTGCCCACAACGGCCTACTGAGCACATGAGTCTGACATCAGCTAATAACACACACTGCCCACAGCAGCAGTCTACTGAGCACATGAGTCTGACATCAGCTAATAACACACACTGCCCACAGCAGCAGTCTACTGAGCACATGAGTCTGACATCAACTAATAACACACACTGCCCACAGCAGCAGTCTACTGAGCACATGTGCCTGACATCAGCTAATAACACACACTGCCCACAGCAGCAGTCTACTGAGCACATGTGCCTGACATCAGCTAATAAAACACACTGCCCACAGCAGCAGTCTACTGAGCACATGAGTCTGACATCAGCTAATAACACACACTGCCCACAGCAGCAGTCTACTGAGCACATGTGCCTGACATCAGCTAATAACACACACTGCCCACAGCAGCAGTCTACTGAGCACATGAGTCTGACATCAGCTAATAACACACACTGCCCACAGCAGCAGTCTACTGAGCACATGTGCCTGACATCAGCTAATAACACACACTGCCCACAGCAGCAGTCTACTGAGCACATGAGTCTGACATCAGCTAATAACACACACTGCCCACAGCAGCAGTCTACTGAGCACATGTGCCTGACATCAGCTAATAACACACACTGCCCACAGCAGCAGTCTACTGAGCACATGTGCCTGACATCAGCTAATAACACACACTGCCCACAGCAGCAGTCTACTGAGCACATGTGCCTGACATCAGCTAATAACACACACTGCCCACAGCAGCAGTCTACTGAGCACATGTGCCTGACATCAGCTAATAACACACACTGCCCACAGCAGCAGTCTACTGAGCACATGTGCCTGACATCAGCTAATAACACACACTGCCCACAGCAGCAGTCTACTGAGCACATGTGCCTGACATCAGCTAATAACACACACTGCCCACAGCAGCAGTCTACTGAGCACATGTGCCTGACATCAGCTAATAACACACACTGCCCACAGCAGCAGTCTACTGAGCACATGTGCCTGACATCAGCTAATAAAACACACTGCCCACAGCAGCAGTCTACTGAGCACATGTGCCTGACATCAGCTAATAAAACACACTGCCCACAGCAGCAGTCTACTGAGCACATGAGTCTGACATCAGCTAATAACACACACTGCCCACAGCAGTCTACTGAGCACTTGAGCCAAACATCATCAACATTCAATAAAACAAGGAATTTAAAGAAGGATAAAATTCTTCCATGTAACTATCATGAGAAAATTGTAAAAGCGAATTTTGTGACGACATCAGCTGATTCAATGTATGAGGCATCAGCTGATAAAACATAACACAACAGACGCCTGCTGTTTAGTCACATAACTTTCTCCCAATACTTCTTTATCAATAAAAGAACACTGAATAAAAAGTAGGATAAAATTCTTCCTTGATACTATTGTAAACGACAATTTTTTTTTTATCACATTCCTCTGTTTATAGAGAAAAGTTTGAGTGGTGTCAAGAGACTCTCAGTCGTTTACTGCGATCAGCTACATAAAAGTCTCCAAACATTTCTCCCCTCAGGGAAGGTTCCTTGATGTTGGTGAGGGGCTCTTGATTTAAGGAATTGGATCTGTGCTCCAGTTCCCCGAATTAAGCCTGAATGCCTTCCACATTCCCCCCAGGCGCTGTATAATCCTACGGGTTTAGCGCTTCCCCTTGATTATAATAATAATAATCCAAACATTTCTACACCAACAAAAAAGAGAAATAGAGAATTTAAGCAAACTAAAACTCTAATATTTTTTAAGAAAACTTTACATTTATAAGTCACTAGTGGCATTTTAGCTGTATCCGTTTTCTCTGGAAGGGTTTAACAGTATGCATGAAATAAGAAATTTCAAAAAAACTTTGGTTTTTTGAGGTGCCATGAACTTAATCCAATTTTTCCCACATATTCTTCCAAATACATAGAGAAATTACATAGACCGTCCATATTAAAAAATAACACTCGTGTTGTGTGAGGTCTGCATGTGTGTGGAGCTTGAAGAATTAAGCTCAAAAATTATTCTAAATAATACTTAAAAAATACACAACATAGAAATAGATGCCATAATAATATACTAAGCCAGAGAATACAAAGCAAACATGAACAAAAGTCATGAAATGCATATAAAAACAAAGTCTATTACTATATAAAAGCAAAGTCTATGACCATGTAAAAGCAAAGTCTATTACCATTTAAAAGCAAAGTCTATTACCATATAAAAGCAAAGTCTGAAAGCAAAGTCTATTACCATATAAAAGCAAAGTCACATGAAAGCAAAGTCTATTACCATATGAAAGCAAAGTCTATTACCATATAAAAGCAAAGTCTATTACCATATGAAAGCAAAGTCTATTACCATATAAAAGCAAAGTCTATTACCATATAAAAGCAAAGTCTATTACCATATAAAAGCAAAGTCTATTACCATATAAAAGCAAAGTCTATTACCATATGAAAGCAAAGTCTATTACCATATAAAAGCAAAGTCTATTACCATATGAAAGCAAAGTCTATTACCATATAAAAGCAAAGTCTACTACCAAGAAGTATTTTGAGAAGATAAAACTATATTCTCATTGTCAACGAAGTTGTGCATGATTAAAGTGATATAAAAGCATAAACTTACTGCAACATTATATAACTAATAAATTAATAACAAAAGTAAACAAGAAAACATCTATTGTTTGTATCCTGGGATTACAATAAAAGTATTCACAAGAACATTAAGTCACAAAATCAGATAAAAAAAAGTTACTGTGCAATAAACCTTGAAGAATGCAAAATATTTGGTGCACATCAAAAGTAAAGAGGTGAAGAACTAGTGAATATTAATATCAAGGACTTCAGTCAACCTTAAATTATGTAAAGGGGAAAATAACTTAAAAAGTAAAATCAATATTATACACGTGAAAGGGAATTGTATATTATAATTGAGATGTAATGATTATTATTTGTGACCAGCCATTCACAACATATTAAGTGAAACATGAAGCACTAAGCTGCTCATCTGTGTTGTTAGCAAAAGTGCTGAAAACACAGGTAAATAAAGATTTGGTGAGAAAGAAACTTTGAGATTACTGAGTATGTTGTACTTACTGCATGATGATATTTAACATTATTATTACAGTTATAAGAATATTGAGTTGTGTTTCTGGATGACACTGCTGCCCTCTCTCACTGCTGCCCTCTCTCACTGCTACCCTCTCTCACTGCTGCCCTCTCTCACTGCTGCCCTCTCTCACTGCTACCCTCTCTCACTGCTGCCCTCTCTCACTGCTGCACTCTCTCACTGCTACCCTCTCTCACTGCTGCCCTCTCTCACTGCTGCCCTCTCTCACTGCTGCCCTCTCTCACTGCTGCCCTCTCTCACTGCTGCCCTCTCTCACTGCTACCCTCTCTCACTGCTGCCCTCTCTCACTGCTGCCCTCTCTCACTGCTGCCCTCTCTCACTGCTACCCTCTCTCACTGCTGCCCTCTCTCACTGCTGCCCTCTCTCACTGCTGCCCTCTCTCACTGCTACCCTCTCTCACTGCTGCCCTCTCTCACTGCTGCCCTCTCTCACTGCTGCCCTCTCTCACTGCTGCCCTCTCTCACTGCTGCACTCTCTCACTGCTGCCCTCTCTCACTGCTGCCCTCTCTCACTGCCCTCTCTCACCCTCTCTCACTGCTGCACTCTCTCACTGCTGCCCTCTCTCACTGCTGCACTCTCTCACTGCTACCCTCTCTCACTGCTACCCTCTCTCACTGCTACCCTCTCTCACTGCTGCCCTCTCTCACTGCTGCACTCTCTCACTGCTGCACTCTCTCACTGCTGCACTCTCTCACTGCTGCACTCTCTCACTGCTGCCCTCTCTCACTGCTGCCCTCTCTCACTGCTGCACTCTCTCACTGCTGCCCTCTCTCACTGCTGCCCTCTCTCACTGCTGCCCTCTCTCACTGCTGCCCTCTCTCACTGCTGCCCTCTCTCACTGCTGCCCTCTCTCACTGCTGCCCTCTCTCACTGCTGCCCTCTCTCACTGCTGCCCTCTCTCACTGCTGCCCTCTCTCACTGCTGCCCTCTCTCACTGCTGCCCTCTCTCACTGCTGCCCTCTCTCACTGCTGCACTCTCTCACTGCTGCACTCTCTCACTGCTGCACTCTCTCACTGCTGCCCTCTCTCACTGCTGCCCTCTCTCACTGCTGCCCTCTCTCACTGCTGCACTCTCTCACTGCTGCACTCTCTCACTGCTGCACTCTCTCACTGCTGCACTCTCTCACTGCTGCACTCTCTCACTGCTGCACTCTCTCACTGCTGCACTCTCTCACTGCTGCACTCTCTCACTGCTGCACTCTCTCACTGCTGCACTCTCTCACTGCTGCACTCTCTCACTGCTACCCTCTCACTGCTGCACTCTCTCACTGCTGCACTCTCTCACTGCTACCCTCTCACTGCTGCCCTCTCTCGTTGCTGCCCTCTCTCACTGCTACCCTCTCACTGCTGCACTCTCTCACTGCTGCCCTCTCTCACTGCTACCCTCTCTCACTGCTGCCCTCTCTCACTGCTGCCCTCTCTCACTGCTACCCTCTCTCACTGCTGCCCTCTCTCACTGCTGCCCTCTCTCGTTGCTGCCCTCTCTCACTGCTACCCTCTCTCACTGCTGCCCTCTCTCACTGCTACCCTCTCACTGCTGCACTCTCTCACTGCTACCCTCTCTCACTGCTGCACTCTCTCACTGCTGCACTCTCTCACTGCTACCCTCTCTCACTGCTGCACTCTCTCACTGCTGCCCTCTCTCACTGCTGCCCTCTCTCACTGCTGCACTCTCTCACTGCTACCCTCTCACTGCTGCCCTCTCTCACTGCTACCCTCTCTCACTGCTGCACTCTCTCACTGCTGCACTCTCTCACTGCTACCCTCTCTCACTGCTGCACTCTCTCACTGCTACCCTCTCTCACTGCTGCACTCTCTCACTGCTGCACTCTCTCACTGCTGCACTCTCTCACTGCTGCACTCTCTCACTGCTGCACTCTCTCACTGCTACCCTCTCTCACTGCTGCCCTCTCTCACTGCTACCCTCTCTCACTGCTGCACTCTCTCACTGCTGCACTCTCTCACTGCTGCACTCTCTCGTTGCTGCCCTCTCTCACTGCTACCCTCTCACTGCTGCCCTCTCTCGTTGCTGCCCTCTCTCACTGCTACCCTCTCTCACTGCTGCACTCTCTCACTGCTACCCTCTCTCACTGCTGCCCTCTCTCACTGCTACCCTTGAGTAATATTAACCAAGTTACAGCTTATATACTTTTACTTTTAATTGTTCAACCATATTGTATTACTACTACTACTACTACTACCATCACTAGTATTGCCCCTCACTGAGCCTATATATACCCTCTGTGTCCATGTACTGTTTGTATCGGCTTGACAAAGCTCCTGGAGAGTGAAACGTTGCCACAATAATATGTCACATTAGTTGCACTTGTTGTCCTTTTACTTTACAAATGACTCCTTGCCATATATTGATGATTATAGTTGTTTTATAAAAACAGACCTTCACTTTATTCATGTTAAAGCAAGATCACTTTTTCCAAAATTGGCAGAGATTAGGATTCTAGCTAACAGAATTAGGGTAGCAGTTATATCCAACGCTGAATTCTGGTTGGATGATACTGTGACTGACGACGAGGTCAGATTAGAAGGTTACAATATAAAACGCTTAGACAGGAATACACGAGGTGGTGGAGCATGTACCTACATAAGAAATGACTTGGCTTACAACCCAAGATCTGATGTAAATGACAATAAGTGGAGATTGTATGGTTTGAAGTGCTGCTTCCCAAGACAAAATCCATCTTAGTAGTAACTAGTTACTGCCCTCCCACCAATGACTAGTTCACAATAACAAGTTTATTTTAGTATGATACATGTTTGTACAAAGGAGTGTAACAATCTGGTGAACATCCAAAAAACTTCTTTATATGCAGACCATTTTGGCCAGCCTTAAGTCTCTCAAAACTACATGACAATTTACAAAGCTGGACTTCTGGATGGCTTGTTGAAAGCCTAGCTGACAAAATTTTACCAGAAATCTCAAAACCACACAAACAAAATTATTAGGAAGAGGCAAGAACTCTGGTAACCTGGTAAAAAGATAAGTGCTCGGTAAACATTAATTATCCAGCTCTCCCTTCTCATTACTGAAATATTCTCCATTGGGAATCTGTAAAAAATTCAGAGCCTTATCCTCAAAAGGCTTTGAAAAGACCGCATGGTCATATATTCTGGAAAATAAACATGTGTTAAATTTCGGAACCACTTCCTCTGTAACAACTGGCAACTGAATAGCCTTCAGGGAGTCACCACATCCCTGGACCTCAACCAGCTGCTTCAGAGTCAGGGTATTCTCTCCCATGCCAGCACAGAGACCCGCCCCTAAACCAGGTTTGACCTGGCCCGATTCATCACTACCCAGAGTCTCCTGCAGGTAAGACTCAATGAACAGGCTCCCCAGGCCCAAATCGTCACCAAAGTCAGGAGAGAGATCAAGGTGAGACACTGTTCTTCCCTTGCTCACCCAGCTACACATAGTACACATTGAAAAAATTTCACAATAACATTAGTTTTCACCTTAACATCTTATAAATCTGGGTCCCTCCAAACCAAACATTCCTCACTTTTGAGAAGACCCATAACATTGTTGCCTAATAGTTTACCTGGAGTTTACCTGGAGAGAGTTCCGGGGGTCAACGCCCCCGCGGCCCGGTCTGTGACCAGGCCTCCTGGTGGATCAGAGCCTGATCAACCAGGCTGTTGCTGCTGGCTGCACGCAAACCAACGTACGAGCCACAGCCCGGCTGATCAGGAACTGACTTTAGGTGCTTGTCCAGTGCCAGCTTGAAGACTGCCAGGGGTCTGTTGGTAATCCCCCTTATGTGTGCTGGGAGGCAGTTGAACAGTCTCGGGCCCCTGACACTTATTGTATGGTCTCTTAACGTGCTAGTGACACCCCTGCTTTTCATTGGGGGGATGGTGCATCGTCTGCCAAGTCTTTTGCTTTCGTAGTGAGTGATTTTCGTGTGCAAGTTCGGTACTAGTCCCTCTAGGATATTCCAGGTGTATATAATCATGTATCTCTCCCTCCTGCGTTCCAGGGAATACAGGGTTAGGAACCTCAAGCGCTCCCAGTAATTGAGGTGTTTTATCTCCGTTATGCGCGCCGTGAAAGTTCTCTGTACATTTTCTAGGTCGGCAATTTCACCTGCCTTGAAAGGTGCTGTTAGTGTGCAGCAATATTCCAGCCTAGATAGAACAAGTGACCTGAAGAGTGTCATCATGGGCTTGGCCTCCCTAGTTTTGAAGGTTCTCATTATCCATCCTGTCATTTTTCTAGCAGATGCGATTGATACAATGTTATGGTCCTTGAAGGTGAGATCCTCCGACATGATCACTCCCAGGTCTTTGACGTTGGTGTTTCGCTCTATTTTGTGGCCAGAATTTGTTTTGTACTCTGATGAAGATTTAATTTCCTCATGTTTACCAGATCTGAGTAATTGAAATTTCTCATGGTTGAACTTCATATTGTTTTCTGCAGCCAACTGAAAGATTTGGTTGATGTCCGCCTGGAGCCTTGCAGTGTCTGCAATGGAAGACACTGTCATGCAGATTCGGGTGTCATCTGCAAAGGAAGACACGGTGCTGTGGCTGACATCCTTGTCTATGTAGGATATGAGGATGAGGAACAAGATGGGAGCGAGTACTGCGCCTTGTGGAACAGAGCTTTTCACCGTAGCTGCCTCGGACTTTACTCTGTTGACGACTACTCTCTGTGTTCTGTTAGTGATAAAATTATAGATCCATCGACCGACTTTTCCTGTTATTCCTTTAGCACGCATTTTGTGCGCTATTACGCCATGGTCAAACTTGTCGAAGGCTTTTGCAAAGTCTGTATATATTACATCTGCATTCTTTTTGTCTTCTAGTGCATCTAGGACCTTGTCGTAGTGATCCAATAGTTGAGGCAGACAGGAGCGACCTGTTCTAAACCCATGTTGCCCTGGGTAGGTCAACATCTGAAAAAGGTAAATCCTCTGTAATACCTACAGGCAGGTAACCAGACTGGTAAACAGACGCTACCCACAATCTAATAAAACACAGCAAAGCACATAGGTACATGAAATGATTAATATATGCAGAGAGAATTATTACTAAATAACTTCCTAAATCACTAAATGTACACACAAAAATCAGGCAGAAATATTATTACACCTGAAAAAAGTTACTACTAATAATCCTTCCTTTAAAGACTCTCCAGGTTTCAAATGTGAATTATCATTCTTAACGTGATAATTCTTCACTGCAGGTCCCTCATGTTACGACTTTGATGTTGTAACTTAAATAAAATGTTCCTGGCTCCTAAATGCTGCTCACACTGCTGTTTAGGGGCTATAAAATTACTCCGACAGTAATAACCTGGTTGGTCAGACCCTGATCCACCAAGAGGCCTGGTCTCAGACTGAGGCGCGGGGGCGTTGACCCCCGAAACCCTCTCCAGGTAAACTCCAAGAGTCCGTATTTTCATAGAATGTTACTGAAATATA
The DNA here is from genome assembly GCF_038502225.1 of Cherax quadricarinatus. Classification (NCBI taxonomy): domain Eukaryota; kingdom Metazoa; phylum Arthropoda; class Malacostraca; order Decapoda; family Parastacidae; genus Cherax; species Cherax quadricarinatus. The sequence continues at coordinate 21,170,955 of NC_091367.1, forward strand.
TTATTATAATCATGGGGGAGCGTTAAACCCATAAGATTATACAGCGCATGTGGGGAGGGGGGATGGAAGGCATTCAAGCTGAATTCAGGGAACTGGAGCACAGATCCAAATCCCTAGATCAAGAGCCCCTCACCATCAAGAAACCTCCCTTGAGGGGTAGAGAAATGTGGTTAATGTTGCCCTTAGAGTTTCAGACTCTCCTGGTTTAACATATTTGTTTATTAATTTGAAGATGATACTCCTATAAATTAAGCACGAGTGCTGCTAATTAACGTTGAATAAGGACACAAAAACTCGCCTCTACAAAATATATATATAATATTAACAGTAACTTGTATACAACTTATAACTACTGCAAAAAAACCACACTCCAGTTCACATTAATTCACTAGCACACTGCTACTAATGAGTTAAACAAAATAAATGAACATTTATGAACAGGGAGACTCCATGACACCCCCCCCTTTTCTGCAGGCTACATAGCCTACAGTGGAAACGTTACTCTCAACAACACAGGCCCCTGTATACAAGGGCTTTACAAATAAACATGAGGGACTTAATCACCTGTATGTAATTATAAGTTCTTTACTGAATCCGTATAAATTATTATTATTAAAGATTCGCCGGTATTCTCCCGGCCGGCCTTTTCAAGTGGTGGCCCGGCCTTGGCTCCTTCTCTAGTAAGTGTCTGAGACCTAAGTCTCCCATGGGAGGAGGTACAAGTACCTCCTCATCTTATGGACCAACTGTCCCCAGGCCTACCTTCTCATAGGGAGAAGCTAGGCCTCTCTGGTCTGCCATCCCTGCCGCAAGGGGGCTAATGGTAATGAGAGTCTTATGAGCTACAAGCTCTGGCTCAGGCACCTACCCTACCCTAGAAGGGCTGGGCATGGTGGCTCAGGCACCTACCCTACCCTAAAAGGGCTGAGCATGGTGGCTCAGGCACCTACCCTACCCTAGAAGGGCTGGGCATGGTGGCTCAGGCACCTACCCTACCCTACAAGGGCTGAGCATGGTGGTTCAGGCACCTACCCCACCCTAGAAGGGCTGGGCATGGTGGCTCAGGCACCTACCCTACCCTAGAAGGGCTGGGCCATGGTGGCTCAGGCACCTACCCTACCCTAGAAGAGCTGGTGATGGTGGCTCAGGCACCTACCCTACCCTAGAAGGGCTGGGCATGGTGGCTCAGGCACCTACCCTACCCTAGAAGGGCTGGCCATGGTGGCTCAGGCAACTACCTTACCCTAGAAGGGCTGGGCATGGTGGCTCAGGCACCTACCCTACCCTAGAAGGGCTGGGCAGGGTGGCTCAGGCACCTACCCTACCCTAGAAAGGCTGGGCATGGTGGCTCAGGCACCTACCCTACTCTAGAAGGGCTGGGCATGGTGGCTCAGGCACCTACCCTACCCTAGAAGGGCTGGACATGGTGGCTCATTCACCTACCCTACCCTAGAAGGGCTGGACTTGGTGGCTCAGGCACCTACCATACCCTAGAAGGGCTGGGCATGGTGGCTCAGGCACCTACCCTACCCTAGAACGGCTGGGCATGGTAGCTCAGGCGCCTACCCTACCCTAGAAGGGCTGGGCATTGTGGCTCAGGCACCTACCCTACCCTAGAAGGGCTGGTCCATGGTGGCTCAGGCACCTACCCTACCCTAGAAGGGCTGGCCATGGTGGCTCAGGCAACTACCTTACCCTAGAAGGGCTGGGCATGGTGGCTCAGGCACCTACCCTACCCTAGAAGGGCTGGGCAGGGTGGCTCAGGCACCTACCCTACCCTAGAAAGGCTGGGCATGGTGGCTCAGGCACCTACCCTACTCTAGAAGGGCTGGGCATGGTGGCTCAGGCACCTACCCTACCCTAGAAGGGCTGGACATGGTGGCTCATTCACCTACCCTACCCTAGAAGGGCTGGACTTGGTGGCTCAGGCACCTACCATACCCTAGAAGGGCTGGGCATGGTGGCTCAGGCACCTACCCTACCCTAGAACGGCTGGGCATGGTAGCTCAGGCGCCTACCCTACCCTAGAAGGGCTGGGCATTGTGGCTCAGGCACCTACCCTACCCTAGAAGGGCTGGTCCATGGTGGCTCAGGCACCTACCCTACCCTAGAAGGGCTGCACATGGTGGCTCAGGCACCTACCCTACCCTAGAAGGGCTGGACATGGTGGCTCAGGCACCTACCCTTCCCTAGAAGGGCTGGGCATGGTGGCTCAGGCACCTACCCTACCCTAGAAGGGCTGAGCATGGTGGCTCAGGCACCTACCCTACCCTAGAAGGGCTGGGCATGGTGGCTCAGGCACCTACCCTACCCTAGAAGGGCTGGGCATGGTGGCTCATGCACCTACCTTACAGTAGAAGGGCTGGGCATGGTGGCTCAGGCACCTACCCTACCCTAGAAGGGCTGGACATTATGGCTCAGGCACCTACCCTACCGTAGAAGGGCTGGACATGGTGGCTCAGGCACCTACCCTACCCTAGAAGGGCTGGGCATGGTGGCTCAGGCACCTACTCTACCCAAGAAGGGCTGGGCATGGTGGCTCAGGCACCTACTCTACCCTAGAAGTGCTGTACATGGTGGCTCAGGCACAAACCCTACCCTAGAAGGGCTGGCCATGGCGGGTCAGGCACCTACCCTACCCTAGAAGGGCTGGGCATGGTGGCTCAGGCACCTACCCTACCCTAGAAGGGCTGGGCATGGTGGCTCAGGCACCTACCCTACCCTAGAAGGGCTGGGCATGGTGGCTCAGGCACCTATCCTACCCTAGAAGGGCTGGACATGGTGGCTCAGGCACCTACCCTACCATAGAAGGGCTGGGCATGGTAGATCAGGCGCCTACCCTACCCTAGAAGGGCTGGACATGGTGGCTCAGGCACCTACCCTACCCTAGAAGGGCTGGGCATGGTGGCTCATGCACCTACCTTACCCTAGAAGGGCTGGGCATGATGGCTCAGGCACCTACCCTACCCTAGAAGGGCTGAACATTATGGCTCAGGCACCTACCCTACCGTAGAAGGGCTGGAAATGGTGGCTCAGGCACCTACCCTACCCTAGAAGGGCTGGGCATGGTGGCTCAGGCACCTACTCTACCCAAGAAGGGCTGGGCATGGTGGCTCAGGCACCTACCCTACCCTAGAAGCGCTGGACATGGTGGCTCAGGCACCAACCCTACCTTAGAAGGGCTGGCCATGGCGGCTCAGGCACCTACCCTACCCTGCAAGGGCTGGGCATGGTGGCTCAGGCACCTACCCTACCCTAGAAAGGCTGGACATGGTGGCTCAGGCACCTACCCTACCCTAGAAGGGCTGGGCATGGTGGCTCAGGCACCTACCCTACTCTACAAGGGCTGTGCATGGTGGCTCAGACACCTACCCTACCTTAGAAGGGCTGGGCATGGTGGCTCAGGCACCTACCCTACCCTAGAAGGGCTGGGCATTGTGGCTTAGGCACCTACCCTACCCTAGAAGGGCTGGACATGGTGGCTCAGGCACCTACCCTACCCTAGAAGGGCTGGGCATGGTGGCTCAGGCACCTACCCTACCCTAGAAAGGCTGGGCGTGGTGGCTCAGGCACCTATCCTACCCTAGAAGGGCTGGGCATGGTGGCTCAGGCACCTACCCTACCCTAGAAGGGCTGGGCATGGTGGCTTAGGCACCTACCCTACCCTAGAAGGGCTGGGCATGGTGGCTCAGGCACCTACCCTACCCTAGAAGGGCTGGGCACGGTGGCTCAGGCACATACCCTACCCTGGAAGGGCTGGACATGGTGGCTCAGGCACCTACCCTACCCTAGAAGGGCTGGGCATGGTGGCTCAGGCACCTACCCTACCCTAGAAGGGCTGGGCATGGTGGCTCAGGCACCTACTCTACCCTAGAAGTGCTGTACATGGTGGCTCAGGCACCAACCCTACCCTAGAAGGGCTGGCCATGGCGGGTCAGGCACCTACCCTACCCTACAAGGGCTGGGCATGGTGGCTCAGGCACCTACCCTACCCTAGAAGGGCTGGGCATGGTGGCTCAGGCACCTACCCTACCCTAGAATTGCTGGGCATGGTGGCTCAGGCACCTACCCTACCCTGGAAGGGCAGGGCATGGTGGCTCAGGCACCTACCCTACCCTAGAAGGGCTGGGCATGGTGGCTCAGGCACCTACCTTACCCTAGAAGGGCTGGACATGGTGGCTCAGGCACCTACCCTACCATAGAAGGGCTGGGCATGGTAGATCAGGCGCCTACCCTACCCTAGAAGGGCTGGACATGGTGGCTCAGGCACCTACCCTACCCTAGAAGGGCTGAGCATGGTGGCTCACGCACCTACCTTACCCTAGAATGGCTGGGCATGATAGCTCAGGCACCTACCCTACCCTAGAAGGGCTGAACATTATGGCTCAGGCACCTACCCTACCGTAGAAGGGCTGGACATGGTGGCTCAGGCACCTACCCTACCCTAGAAGGGCTGGGCATGGTGGCTCAGGCACCTACTCTACCCAAGAAGGGCTGGGCATGGTGGCTCAGGCACCTACCCTACCCTAGAAGTGCTGGACATGGTGGCTCAGGCACCAACCCTACCCTAGAAGGGCTGGCCATGGCGGCTCAGGCACCTACCCTACCCTGCAAGGGCTGGGCATGGTGGCTCAGGCACCTACCCTACCCTAGAAAGGCTGGACATGATGGCTCAGGCACCTACCCTACCCTAGAAGGGCTAGGCATGGTGGCTCAGGCACCTACCCTACCCTACAAGGGCTGGGCATGGTGGCTCAGACACCTACCCTACCTTAGAAGGGCTGGGCATGGTGGCTCAGGCACCTACCCTACCCTAGAAGGGCTGGGCATGGTGGCTTAGGCACCTACCCTACCCTAGGAGAGCTGGCCATGGTGGCTCAGGCACCTACCCTACCCTAGAAGGGCTGGGCATGGTGGCTCAGGCACCTACCCTACCCTAGAAAGGCTGGGCGTGGTGGCTCAGGCACCTATCCTACCCTAGAAGGGCTGGGCATGGTGGCTCAGGCACCTACCCTACCCTAGAAGGGCTGGGCATGGTGGCTCAGGCACCTACCCTACCCTAGAAGGGCTGGGCATGGTGGCTCAGGCACCTACCCTACCCTAGAAGGGCTGGGCACGGTGGCTCAGGCACATACCCTACCCTAGAAGGGCTGGACATGGTGGCTCAGGCACCTACCCTACCCTAGAAGGGCTGGGCATGGTGGCTCAGGCACCTACCCTACCCTAGAAGGGCTGGGCATGGTGGCTCAGGCACATACCCTACCCTAGAAGGGCTGGACATGGTGGCTCAGGCACCTACCCTACCCTAGAAGGGCTGGGCATGGTGTCTCAGTTACCTACCCTACCCTAGAAGGGCTGGGCCTGGTGGCTCAGGCACCTACCCTACCCTAGAAGGGCTGGGCATGGTGGCTCAGGCACCTACCCTGCCCTAGAAGGGCTGGGCATGGTGGCTCAGGCACCTACCCTGCCCTAGAAGGGCTGGGCATGGTGGCTCAGGCACCTACCCTACCCTAGAAGGGCTGGGCATGGTGGCTCAGGCACCTACCCTACCCTAGAAGGGCTGGGCATGTTGGCTCAGGCACCTACCCTACACTAGAAGGGCTGGGCATGGTGGCTCAGGCACCTACCCTACCCTAGAAGTGCTGGACATGGTGGCTCAGGCACCTACCCTACCCTGGAAGGGCTGGGCACGGTGGCTCAGGCACCTACCCTACCCTACAAGGGCTGGGCATGGTGGCTCAGGCACCTACCCTACCCTAGAAGGGCTGGGCATGGTGGCTCAGGCACCTATCCTACCCTAGAAGGGCTGGGCATGGTGGCTCAGGCACCTACCCTACCCTAGAAGGGCTGGGCATGGTGGCTCAGGCACCTACCCTACCCTACAAGGGCTGGGCATGGTGGCTCAGGCACCTACCCTACCCTAGAAGGGCTGGGCATGGTGGCTCAGGCACCTACCCTACCCTAGAAGGGCTGGGCATGGTGGCTCAGGCACCTACCCTACCCTAGAAGGGCTGGGCACGGTGGCTCAGGCACATACCCTACCCTAGAAGGGCTGGACATGGTGGCTCAGGCACCTACCCTACCCTAGAAGGGCTGGGCATGGTGGCTCAGGCACCTTCCCTACCCTAGAAGGGCTGGGCATGGTGGCTCAGGCACATACCCTACCCTAGAAGGGCTGGACATGGTGGCTCAGGCACCTACCCTACCCTAGAAGGGCTGGACATGGTGTCTCAGTTACCTACCCTACCCTAGAAGGGCTGGACATGGTGGCTCAGGCACCTACCCTACCCTAGAAGGGCTGGGCATGGTGGCTCAGGCACCTACCCTACCCTAGAAGGGCTGGACATGGTGGCTCAGGCACCTACCCTACCCAAGAAGGGCTGGACATGGTGGCTCAGGCACCTACCCTACCCAAGAAGGGCTGGGCATGGTGGCTCAGGCACCTACTCTACCCTAGAAGGGCTAGACATGGTGGCTCAGGCACCTACCCTGCCCAAGAAGGGCTGGACATGGTGGCTCAGGCACCTACCCTACCCAAGAAGGGCTGGACATGGTGGCTCAGGCACCTACCCTACCCAAGAAGGGCTGTGCATGGTGGCTCATTCACCTACCCTACCCTAGAAGGGCTGGACATGGTGGCTCAGGCACCTACCCTACCCAAGAAGGGCTGTGCATGGTGGCTCATTCACCTACCCTACCCTAGAAGGGCTGGACATGTTGGCTAAGGCACCTACAACACCCTAAAAGGGCTGGGCATGGTGGCTCAGGCACCTACCCTACCCTAGAATGGCTGAACATGGTGGCTCAGGCACCTACCCTACCCTAGAAGAGCTGGGCATGGTGGCTCAGGCACCTACCCTACCCAAGAAGGGCTGGGCATGGTGGCTCAGGCACCTACCCTACCCAAGAAGGGCTGGGCATGGTGGCTCAGGCACCTACCCTACCCTAGAAGGGCTGGGCATGGTGGCTCAGGCACCTACCCTACCCAAGAAGGGCTGGGCATGGTGGCTCAGGCACCTACCCTACCCAAGAAGGGCTGGACATGGTGGCTCAGGCACCTACCCTACCCTAGAAGGGCTGGACATGGTGGCTCAGGCACCTACCCTACCCTAGAAGGGCTGGACATGGTGGCTCAGGCACCTACCCTACCCAAGAAGGGCTGGGCATGGTGGCTCAGGCACCTACCCTACCCAAGAAGGGCTGGACATGGTGGCTCAGGCACCTACCCTACCCTAGAAGGGCTGGACATGGTGGCTCAGGCACCTACCCTACCCAAGAAGGGCTGGACATGGTGGCTGAGGCACCTACCCTACCCTAGAAGGGCTGGACATGGTGGCTCAGGCACCTACCCTACCCTAGAAGGGCTGGACATGGTGGCTCAGGCACCTACCCTACCCTAGAAGGGCTGGACATGGTGGCTCAGGCACCTACCCTACCCTAGAAGGGCTGGACATGGTGACTCAGGCACCTACCCTACCCAAGAAGGGCTGGACATGGTGACTCAGGCACCTACCCTACCCAAGAAGGGCTGGACATGGTGTCGATGATAAATTTACTAGAATTTCACACCTAATATAATTGACATAAATAACAAGAAGTTTGCAATATGGATGTTAAGTAACTGTATACTTGGTTTATGACAATTTTGGATTATAAGGTTTTATAAGTTATTGAAATTATTATTGGAAATTAATGTTATTTTATTACACTCAAAAGTTTTATTGTTCATCAGTTTTATGATTTGGAAAAGAAAATTTATAACAGAATAATTATTTCAGTATTCAGAATAGTAACTCAAAATATGTTTTGTCTGTGCTAATAAATGAGCATAAAATGAATTAAGATTTGTTATATACCTTAATAAATCTAAAAGAAGAACTGTAACATTGTCATTCCTGTTCCATTAATAAAAAATATTTTCCACTTTTTGTATAAACCACATAAACATGAACTATTTGAAAAAATCATTATATATAAGACTGAAAGTCTTGCTATATGACTCCTTAGTTTAACAATATCATTGGCATTTTATATAGGTTACCATTAGAAGAATCACATACTAATATTTATTTACTGTATATGAATATGATTTTGAGGACACTGATAATAATTATCCAAACACGTGTCAGTTTTTTTAAAAAATAGCTATGTATAATAATGGGTTGACAACGTCACATACCAGTAATTAACTGTCATAGATTACAATAAAGTTTGTTATCTTCCAGTTCAACCGAACCTAATGAAATTTCTGGAGGGCGCTCTCACAGGTCTAACATTAAGCACTGACTCGCTGGTTTCAGAGGAGGAGAAGGATTCTGGGTATATGATAGTTTCATCACGTTTACCAAATCTCAGAAAGTTGCGGTTGCGGCCGAAGCGCAAAAAGCCTCGGTTATACCCACGTTTGTTTACGTCCTTTGTATCCTCAGAAGAGAATTCGTTAATAATTTCATCTTCTGGACGGATATCTCTGGCCCAGGCGGAGGGGCTGTAATAAGGCAGTGATACATATACACCTGGAACAGCTCTCTTCCAGCGTTGAGAAGTTATCTTCCCTGATTCTGAGGAATTAATGTTGTGGGATATGTTTTGCTGCACTGGTGTGGTTGAGAGTTCAGAAGTTTCCAGGGACTTGGATTTCACATCGCAGCCATCGTGTAACAGGGAACTCTGCTGACAGTCGACGGAGCGGCCGAACCTCAGGAAATTGCGTGAAGGATCACGACCGAAACGTAGGAAGTTGCGACTTCGCTTCTGAAACAGGTCAGTGAGTTCCTCGTTGCCATTAGTGCCGTAGTCGCCATACTTGCTGCGCCCGAATCTGATAAAATGAAAAATATTATTTTAATTGCGTGTTATATATATATATATATATATATATATATATATATATATATATATATATATATATATATATATATATATATATATATATATATGTACAAACGTTGTCTCTACGTCAACAGCAGGACTCGAACCTGCAAACTCTGTATCTGTCCACAGTACTTTTCCACGGAGCCAGACCCCCAGATAAGTATGGGCACCTAGCCATAGCTAGATGATGTTACCCCATTCCCCGGGGCACCAGGCTTGTTTTCAAAGTTATTTCATCAAATCCTGCCACATGCAGTGCACAAAGAAAGAGATTTGAAATGCTTAACAATTCGCAAACAGGCGAAATTATTTACATCGTCTCTACGCAATATTACCAACCTCCCTGCCAGATGAAGTAAAATTTCCCAACATCCGCCCACTACCCATATACAAATCATCTGAAGCTACTGCTGATGGCCAGGGTTCAGGACAACAAAGGAAGATCCAGTAACCAACCCAGGACTCAGAGCAATGCAGGTGAGGGGGAATATTGCTACAGGTACAGTGTCTCCTATTCCTCGGCAGAAGGAAGCATCCCTCACCTCTCACTACCCGCACATCACTCCTCTAAAATCAACAAACATGGCCGCCATCCCGAACAACGAAGGCTACTCTTTCCCTGGATTTGTTAATATGAAGATAAACGACCCAAAGGTAGCCAAAATCATCCGGATACAAGGTGGAAAAAATTTGTATTATCTCCCGGAAAATGCAAGAGCTAAAACCCTCCAGTGCTCACTGCCTAGACAAGATCACTAACCTGGAGCACAAACACGCTGAGACTCAGGACACCATTTCCTTCCTCAGAGAACTGGTGACCCAACCTAACACTAACATCAAAGAAAATAAATCACGCGTGAACTTGCAACTTGCTGATGTCATTAATAACTATCAAGATTGTTACAAAAAACGCGATTCTAAAAGCTTAGAGATCTCCAGTGAACACTAGAAAGGACTGCCCTTCTAGCATCCAGCCTGTTACTGGGTTTTCGTAACAAGTAGTCAGTATCCTTGTCCAATTATCCATTAAATTCAGTATGAATTATTAGTGCTTTAGGATTACAACTGGTAGGCTACTAACTAGAGAAATTAAAATTTAATAAATTTATTAAGTCTATAAGTTGTCTAGAGGTATATTATCAAATTAAATTAATTACAGCAATCAAAATAAAATCAATCTCTCGAGTTCAATATTATTGTGCTGAAAGCACATATCACATTTATAATTCTTAAGTACCGTCTGGTACATTAACATTTAATAAGATATTACAAATATGTACAAGTGTGTGTATGCGTGTAAGTGCTCTTAAGTAGTTAGCTATGTCTCAAGACTCGAATAAGACTTAAACAAGTGACTGACAAAGTCCTCAAATAAACTAACTTCTTGACCGACTGGCAACCCGAACAGTCTGCTTGAACAACAAAGAATTCTAAGCCCAATAGCAATGCAATATCAAGCGACTGCGACACAGAATCAGGAACAAGGAGATAATGTAACGACACTAAGTAGGGACCATCTGCAGATCCTCCACAAAATTTACAAAACTCCCATAATACTGAATCTATGTTCAGCATAGGAAAAACTGTGACTGTGACAATGCACAGAAACCAGTACAAAATTAGGTCAGAAGCTATAGCTAAGGACCTGAGATACTCAGAGTGTCTATGTGACACACAACCTCAGTACAACGTCGAAAATCACTAAGTCTTTACAATGTTCTGTGAACAGAGTTCTACAGAACTAACAAGAATAATGAGACAGACAATCTGTCCAACCAGCAAGCGAGTCTCCAGCAGACTGAATACTTCACGAGAGGTGAGGACACCCCCCCTCGATCACGTGATAGCTACGTGGACAGCGCAGCTCAGAAGCCGGCAGTATAACGAGCGACAAGCGATAATTACAGTAGTTTGACAATCAAGACTAACTGAGCACATTTTATATACATCCTAACAACATAAGTCAAATAACAATATAACAGTCAAATAATAATATAAAGTCATACATTTACGATTTAGCTATTATCGCAAATATAAGCAATATAAAATTAAATGAAAAGGTAATATACATTATATATACATAATAATCATTGTAACCCATTCAGGGGTTGCAACACCCCCCCCAACACGACAGAGGGTCGCACTAGGAGTTGCATGAATGTCTTTCACATTATTTCTGATTACTCATATCAATATTATATAATATAAAAATTATTTAGTCACTCTCGACCCAAGCACCTCTACAATTTCACAGCGTCCGTCACTAGGATATGTCCCTAGGTACTAGGGCAGTACACAGTATCGTATCTCTTCATACTCGTGGTTATGTACATCAGTGTAGAGACAGGATAGCGTAGACGAGCAGGGCACTGAGGCTCGATCATAGTAGAGGAGACTGCATTCCACTCTTAAGTAGTGGTTGTGGAATGCGAGGCAGTATGAACATCTGAGTATGAAACAGCTTAAGGTGTGTAGTGAGGGGGGGGGAGTCTGCGGCAGGACAGTGTTGCCTCACGCAGTACATCACCCGCACCACACTACTCACTCAACACTCAGCTTGTCTCCTCCTCACACAACAATACTGTAAATACATAAATATAATAATTAGACATGACATGAGTATATATAGTTAATATGGGCTGGAGGGATTAAGTTACTTTACTGAATTTGACATAGCAAGTAACAAAAGGTATTTGGGCACGAAAATTACGTTAATTTAATGTAATTGATAAGTATTAAGGACGAGACAGAGCGTCAGCAATTACATTACAATGACCACTTATGTGTTTTATACTAATAGAATAAGGTTGGATTCTGAGGGCCCACCTCATGATCCTAGCATTTTTACTTTTCATAGTGTTTATGTAGGTGAGTGGATTGTGGTCTGAAAAAACGTTAATTTTAAATGGGGAAGTGCCCAAATACACGTCAAAATGTTCCAAGGACACCACAAGAGCTAGAGCCTCTTTCTCAATAGTGGCATAATTTTTCTGGTGTCGTTTAAGCTTAGATGAATAGTAACATATAGGATGGAGAATATCAGTGGATGTTGACTGTTGGAGCAGCACAGCACCCACTGCATAGCCACTCGCATCTATATGTAAAAAGAAGGGAAGATTGAAATTAGGACTCTTCAACACAGGAGCAGAGGATAGCAAGCGCTTCAACCTTTTGAACGAGTCTGAACAATCTCTAGTCCAGGTGAACTGAACTTTGCTACTAGAGCTCATACTGAGAGGTGTAGGTGGAGAGTGCGCTGCTGGCTTGCCTGTCACTTGACACACGCGGCAACATCGCACATTATCGGCAACTGTTTCCTTCATCTTTGGCCAAGTAAAATGTTTTGCCAGTTTACCGAGTGTCTTCTTGACACCCAAATGTCCTCCTATGGGACTATTGTGAGCAAAATCAATGGCTTGTTCACGAAATGTAACTGGTAACACTACGAGATTCTTGACTGTGGTGGAAACACTATCATTGTAACCCATTCAGGGGTTGCAACAAAGATCATACTAGCAGCAGCTCTTCGTTGCTGTTGTAGTTAACAGCCAACACCTCCCAGCATCCATAACCCAAGACACATGTATGCAGACAAACTTTCAACTGATCAAACACCTTAGTCAACATATCTAGTGATGAGACTGTAAACCGATTGGTAAACAACCTGGGAAACTGTGCTGTTAAAATTCCGCTCTAGCTGAAAAAGATATGACCTGTTACAATCATCTATAACTACGAAAAACAGTGTATATCAATGAGCACTTTACCAAAGTGAGACAAATTCTTCTCTATAGACTAAGAAAACTGAGCCACAATAAAAATAATCCACCAGTGCTTTGCGAGGGATGGAAAAATCACAGAAAAGAATCCTGAGGAAAGAGGCACTTCATAAATTATGAAGAATTAAGTGATGGTGTCCTTTCTGAATCAGAAAAGATACAGTTTATGCCCACTTATATCCACGAACAGTGTTACCAAACCTCAATTTGTAACTGTAATTTCATTGTGTTATACGGTAGTTCAAAACCCATATAGTCTCTAAAATTCTAATATTTCTTATTGGTCTTTTGTGTCAACTGTTGCTATTTAAATATTTCAGGCCCGGTGGCCTGGTAGTTAGAGCTCCCGGTTCACACACGGAGGGCCCGGGTTCGATTCCCGGCGGGTGGAAACATTTCGACACGTTTCCTTACACCTGTTGTCCTGTTCACCTAGCAGCAAATAGGTACCTGGGTGTTAGTCGACTGGTGTGGGTCGCATCCTGGGGGACAAGATTAAGGACCACAATGGAAAGGACCCCAATGGAAATAAGTCACTCTGTCTGACTTTTTTGGGTTATCCCAGGTTCTCTACACATATGCTGCTATGTATGATAATTCTATGTAACTGTATTTGTGTATACCTGAATAAACTTACTTACTTACTTACTTATAAGTTAGACAGTCCTCGATGACGCACTGACTTTCTTGGGTTATCCTGGGTGACTAACCCGCCGGGTTAAAAATCCGAACGAAATCTTATCTTACCTCAGTTTTTATTGCTTATTAGTCACTAGAAGTTCACTATTTTGTTTACCTAAGAAAGTTAAACATTTTTTTTACTGTCTTTTATTAACAAATTTACATCCACTAAGCTTCTACAATTTTAAATTGTTTAGTAAAGAACCATACGCATTATATTTTTACCGTATTTCTTTAAATATTTACTGCAAATCATTTTATCTTATATTAGGGTACTTTAAGTTAAATTTTCTCTTTAGTATAGAACTGTACATATTTTTTACTGTCTAGTTTGAGCGGTAACAAGTCTAAATCAGGTACTAAACTGGTATAAAATCTAGTCTTAATAGTGTATTATACTTAATTAGTATTACAGCTTAATATATTTACTACTGCACACTTGAACACTATTCATTGACTAATACTTTTTCAATCATTCTTTTATCAGAAAATATTACTATTTCCACTTATAATCCATTTATAGATTATTATAATTTAACAATATTTACTAGTTAATTGTCTATAATCCCGCCTTGCCAATGTTAACTTAAATACTGAATGCTGACATCGACCTAAAATAATGGAAATCCCAACCAACATTTAACACAAGCCACTTCAGTCGTCAGTAATGCCAGGAATATAATTTTTACACAAGTAACCCAGGTAAACTACAGTATACAGAGGAGAGGAGTTTACGACGACGTTTTGGTCCGACTTGGGCCATTTACAACGTCACACTGCGAGTTATTCGTGTATTTTTCCAGTCACGGTATTGTTTTTTTGTATAACGATTTTTAAATACAGCATTAGAACCGTAATGACCTCCTGCACTCCTAGATTCCCTACAATCTTCTCCCTTATTATTCTTATTGAAACCTGGCTTAAGGGGCTTTTTGCAAGCACATCTAAATATCATTCACCCTTACACATTGTATCATACTGATATAAAGAATCTTTAATCTATATGGAAACTAGGGAATATAAAAAGTGTAATGAAAGTTTTGGTACCAGAACTGAGTTTATATAAGAGATGTAAGGAACCTAATCTAACATCATTAAAGAGAGAAATGCTAGATGAGTTTAGATCATAATATTCAAAAGATCGCCAGGAATAAACAGTAAGGACATGTGATGAGAGGGAATCGGATGACACAGATGACATCTTAAAATTAGAATAAACTAAATGAATGTTACATAGAAATTCAGCGGGTGCAAGGTAGCAAATGCGTGAAACTAATTACTATGTAAATGTGGTATAGACAAACAATGCATGGAGTGGCTATGTTAAGCCCTGCAGAGGCACCCATCAATAATCACACATTTCTACATCCTCTGAACTCTTCTTCAACTTATCCTGTTCATTTCCTTTCCAATGCACTGATCTATCTTCCCTTCCCCCTCTCCATGTCCTCTCAATGAATATTTGGTTCTATTCTTTTTTTTTATTGCCTCCACCCCCCCCCCGGGCCGTCTTCGGTACGATTCATTTGTCCGTTAATTCCATATATTATTTTAACTAGACTAATAGTAAAAGCATATTTAATTAATCATTGGCTCACCTTAGGAAGTTCCTGTTAGGGAAATCTCCCTTCCAATACTGATGACCCACTTTGTAAAAGTCATCAACATTGCTCATCAATGGCTGGTTTTCATCGTTGCTGGAGATGTCTGGTGCTGCATCAACGGTGAGAGCGTAGGAACACCAAGGGAAGGTTTCTAGATGTATCCTGGCTGCTAGCAGCAAGATGCACAACCTGGCAGGGTGAGACAGGCATTGTTCAGGTGTTCTCGATAACCATTTTACTGAGAATACATAAAACTATTTAAACACTCGAATACACACACACGCACATATTCAGACCAGGCCAAACACTGTCAGCACTCAACAACCAGCACTTCCAGAGTACATCTCATATTATTGAATACATAAACCCAGGGTAAGTTATAATGAGCGACTGTCAATGAATATATAGAATAGACCTTGGATTCGAACCTTGTTCATTACAGGTTCTTGGTCAAGCAATATAACCGTCCAGCCACAAGAGTTTTAATAGAATGATTTGATCAGTGGCGTGCAGAGGGGAGAGGGGGAGAAGGGGCGATGCCCCTGGGAATCCAAATTGGGGGGCATCCAATTAGAGAGGGAAATAAGATAATGATTTGGGGCAAACAATCAAGGAGTCTTTGGGGCATGCAATCAAAGAGTTTGCCCTGGGCATCACGACATCTCTGAAGCTACTTGATTTTATAATGAAAATTTGTGTAACCTGGCTGTATCAACCACCACCAACACTTATTTCACTGAACACTTATTTTGGTACCTCTTAATAAAAAAAATAATAGTGAACACCTCTTTTTTTTTTTTTAACACACTGGCCGATTCCCACCAAGGCAGGGTGGCCCGAGAAAGAAAAAACTTTGCTCATTATTCAGTCCATCACTGTCTTGCCAGAAGGGTGCTTTACACTACAGTTTTTAAATTGCAACATTAACATCCCTCCTTCAGAGTGCAGGCACTGTACTTCTCATCTCCAGGACTCAAGTCCGGCCTGCCGGTTTCCCTGAATCCCTTCATAAATGTTACTTTGCTCACACTCCGACAGCACGTCAAGTATTAAAAACCATTTGTCTCCATTCACTCCTATCAAACACGATCACTCATGCCCGCTGGAAGTCCAAGCCTCTCTCACGCAAAACCTCCTTTACCCCCTCCCTCCAACCTTTTCTAGGCCGACCCCTACCCCGCCTTCCTTCCACTACAGACTGATACACTCTTGAAGTTATTCTGTATCGCTCCAATTCTCTCTACATGTCTGAACCACCTCAGCAACCCTTCCTCAGCCCTCTGGACAACAGTTTTGGTAATCCCGCACCTTCTCCTAATTTCCAAACTACGATTTTTCTGTATTATATTAACACCACACATTGCCCTCAGACATGACATCTCCACTGCCTCCAGCCTTCTCCTCGCTGCAACATTCATCACCCATGCTTCACACCCATATAAGAGAGTTGGTAAAACTATGCTCTCATACATTCCCCTCTTTGCCTCCAAGGACAAAGTTCTTTGTCTCCACAGACTCCTAAGTGCACCGCTCACCCTTTTCCCCTCATCAATTCTATGATTCACCTCATCTTTCATAGACCCATCCGCTGACACGTCCACTCCCAAATATCTGAATACATTCACCTCCTCCCTACTCTCTCCCTCCAATCTGATATCCAATCTTTCATCACCCAATCTTTTTATCCTCATAACATTACTCTTTCCTGTATTCACTTTTAATTTTCTTCTTTTGCACACCCTAACAAATTCATCCACCAACCTCTGCAACTTCTCTTCAGAATCTCCCAAGAGCACAGTGTCATCAGCAAAGAGCAACTGTGACAACTCCCACTTTATGTGTGATTCTTTATCTTTTAACTCCACACCTCTTGCCAAGACCCTCGCATTTACTTCTCTTACAACCCCATCTATAAATATTTTAAACAACCACGGTGACATCACACATCCTTGTCTAAGGCCTACTTTTTCTCTGAAATAATTTCCCCCTTTCCTAAATACTCTAACTTGAGCCTCACTATCCTCGTAAAAACTCTTCACTGTTTTCAGTAACCTACCTCCTATACCATACACCTGCAACATCTGCCACATAGCCCCCCTATCCACCCTGTCATACGCCTTTTCCAAATCCATAAATGCCACAAAGACCTCTTTAGCCTTATCTAAATACTGTTCACTTATATGTTTCACTGTAAACACCTGGTCCACACACCCCCTACCTTTCCTAAAGCCTCCTTGTTCATCTGCTATCCTGTTCTCCGTCTTACTCTGAACACCTATGAGAGAATATTCTCCAGTGCAAAACATCAGATTCTGACCAATTGTGCTACTTAGGTAGGTCTCACTCAGAAGTTTCAGTCATTTAAAAGTTTCAGAGCAATAATGTTTACGTTTGTTGAGTCAAGAAGCTGTAACAAATGTTCTTTCCTCATACACTGGTACCTTAATGTGGAGAAAGACGCAAGGAATGTCGCCTTAAAAATACTGCAAGAAGTACAACTTCTTGGGAGATTGCTCTATTGCATTTATCCAAATTCTAAATCAATATTATTATTATTATTATTATTATTATTATTATTATTATTATTATTATAAATTATTGCATAATTATTATTTTTAAATATCATTTTATTATAATTTTTACCATTATGATAATCAGAATTAAGATCATCAATGAATTACAACACCCAGGGACAAAGACAATCAAAGTTCTAGGTAGATCTTGTTCCCGAGATAATTAGACTTTTCCGCCATCCAGTGATAACCTTTAATTAGTTTTTTTCTCACAGTAATTAATCGAAGATAAGTGTAAAGTGTTGTAGAATACAAAGATTGAACGATGGACGGTCACAAGACACGAGAAGTTTGTATACAGTATGATAGCTGCGGAAAATACTGTATAATCTCCAAAAATGCAGTATTTTTTATGTAAATTAGTGTAATATATTGTAGGTAATAAAAATTAATTTGTAAATAAATAAAGAACCAGCAATGGGTGAGCGTCGCTGGGAGGAGATGCCATTGTTTTGAATGTGGTAAAGGCACGTTAGTGAAATGTGCATAAATTTTCGTCGCTCTAGGGGTTATATTGGGCTTTAAACCTCTCAAATAGGAGCCAGAATTGTTGGATTTGCAGTCCTGCATAATGTGAGCATTAAGCAGATGTACAGGACAGCTTCGGAACCCCAGCTAAGTTGTCTATTTATGTTGAAATTCTGGCCAGTATTTTCTTCATAATTATAGGCAAGGGGGTTTGTATGACACACTGTAATCTCCAGACTAATTGTTGAGTCTTATTATTATAAATTATCCTTCAATATATATGTATTCACATTTTAAATTTAATATACAGTCCTCAAATTTTTATTAATGTTTTTACCAGAATTCCTGGTGATGTATATTTCATTTGAAATTAATATAGGTCCAGAGCGACTTGTGGAGAGATAGATTATCGTAGGTATCGAAGGAGGACATTTCTTGCGACCTAAGTGTTCTAAAATTCCTACTTGTCTCTGTAACCTTGATATAGAATAATTATCTTTGTTACAATTTACTGGTATGTATTTTATGAGTTACATCCAGGTAAATTTAATTTTCCACAATAGCATTCTTCAGCATCGCTGAAAGCTGGAAAATTGTGACAGTCTACATTGACAAAGTTTTGGATAACAGGGAGAGGCATTTGAAACACAGCCGATATTTAGACATTATGATGCAGGAAGCTTAGAATTACATGACCAATTAAGCTTCTTCATCGACTAGCACCACATCAACTGACGAGAATAGCAGATGATTATTTAATGATCTGCTATGTTTACAGTGAAGAACTTCCAAAGCATAGTAATTACTTGTGAACAACACTACTGTCTTGTTGATGCACTTGACCTAACGGAAAATTTAAAAAAAAAAAAAACTAGGCTCTTTATGCTCCCTCTTCCTCTACTGCATCGTGAGTCATACGATTGTGTAATGGAGTGGAAAATATGGTAAAACATTTGTAAACCCCAATAGAAAAATTGTATGTAATTACATACAATGCTATTACATAAATGAGATTCAGCAGTTAATCAAGTCTCTGTATTGTTGGAAGGAGATTCCCATCTTCTGGAACTAGAATAAGACTCTGAACTGCCGGAAGAAGATTTTCTTGAGAAAGGCGAGAAGCAGAACATCTGGTAAAGGACTATTTACTTTTGTGAACGAGAGGAGACTGCCAAACAGCGCATGAATGGTAGGAATGGAAATTTAATAATGCATTGTGAAGGAAGTCTGAGAACTGCTGACACATGAATCAATCATGAAAGATCATGAGCCAATGGAACAATGAGCTTAACTGCAGCAAGAAAGATGTTTATTGCTGGATCGACAATCCTGAACTATTCTAATAAGACTAAAAAATGAAGTAATGAAAATATAAACTAAAATCATACCTAGAAATGTCGAGACGAGTTTTTGATCTGTCGAGAAAGGAGTCAATATTTGCACGTTGTTACCGGTGGACGATCCTTATTTTCTAGAAGCTCCTTGAACACAAGTACTAACCAGCACAAGGTAGGAACCTAGTGTCAGTGACTTACCTTATCATAGTGGTTGAGTGTGTTTAGGAGACCAGAAAGGAGCAGGATTGCCTTCGTGGAAAGAAGGAAGCTGAGTGAATGATCCCTGACTTTCTGTGGTTGGGTTATATCAACCTGTTTCCGTCCCCCCTCCCCCCTACAGTGCTTCTGTCACTGGGGAGGCTTATATATCTCGTTTTTTTTTCAAATATCAAATACCTGTGGTAGCACAAGGGAACGAGGGATATTGTTTACATCAGAGTTTGAGTAATGATAAAAACTCCTCAAAATATGTAAACGTTATTCTCTCATTCATTTTCATTCTCTCTCTCTTTCTCTCTCTCTCTCTCTCTCTCTCTCTCTCTCTCTCTCTCTCTCTCTCTCTCTCTCTCTCTCTCTCTCTCTCTCTCTCTCTCTCTCTCAAAATACCCTGAGAAGCACATCAACCAAATAAAGCATATGAGCGCCTGTCCAACCTAAAAATAGCATTCCCAAACCTTAGTAAGCGGTCGTTCAAGATTGTACATCGTGTACGTCAGGAACATATTGCAGTATGCAGCACCAGTTTGGAACCCACACGTGCTCAAGCACGTCAAGAAATAAGAGAATGTGCAATGGTTTGAAACAAGATTAGTTCCGTAGCCAAGGGTAATGTCCTACGAAGGTTAAAGGAAATCGACCTGATGACATTGGAGGACAGGAGGGATAGGGGGGTACATGATAACGACACACAAAATACTGCGAGGAACTGTCAAGGATAAGAGCAGGATGTTCTCGAGATGGAATACAGCAACAAGTTGAAGATACAGACGAGTCAGAGGAAGGCTTGGAAGCATTTCTTTAGAGTTGTCAGGAGGTGAAATAGTCTGGAAAGTAAAGTAGTGGATACAGGATCCATACATAGTTTTAAGATGAGGCACGATGAAGTTCATGAAACAGGGAAAGAGAACCTAGTAGCGACCATTGAAGGGGTAGGGCCAGGAGCTATGAATCGACTTCTGCAACCAAAATTAGGTGAGTAAAACACACGCAGACTAAACTATAGACCAGTGTCACTGACGTGTATAGTATGCAAAGTCAGGGAGAATATTATCAGGAGAGTGGTGGAGCACCTGGAATGGAACAATGTTAAAAACGACAATCAGCACGGATTCATGGAAGGCATATCCTGTGTCACAAATCTATTGGAGTTTTATGACAAGGTAACTGAAGTAAGACATGAGAGGGAGGGGTGGGTCGATTGCATTTTATTGGACTGCCAGAAGGCCTTCGACATAGTTCCTCACAAGAGATTAGTGCAGAAGCTAGAGGATCAGGCATGTATAACAGGAAGGGCACTGCAATGGATCAGAGAATACCTGACAAGGAGGCAACAACGAGTCATTGTACATGATGAGGTATCACAGTGGGTGCCTATGATGAGCGGGGTCCCACAGGGGTCGGTCCTAGGACCAGTGCTATTCTTGGTATATATGAATGACATGACGGAAAGGATAGATTCAGAAGTGTCCATATTTGCCAATGTGAAGTTAATGAGAATTGAATAAGATGCACACCAGACAGGTCTACGAAGAGACCTACACAGGCTGGACACGTGGTTGAGTAACTGGCTCCTAGAATTTAACCTTCCCCGATCATGAAGATCGGGTAAGGGCAAAGAAGACCACCGACAGAGTATAGGCTAGGCGGCCGAAGACTGCAAGCCTCACTCAAGGAGAAAGACCTAGGGGTGAGCATAACACCGAGCCCACATTAACCAAATAACTGTTGCGGTATATGGGCGCCTGAGAAACCTGAGAATAACGTTCCAATACCTCAGTAAGGAATCGTTCAAAACACTATACACTGTGTACGTCAGGCCCATACTGGAGTACGCAGGTTTGCAACAAGGCTGGTTCCAGAGCTAAGAGGAATGTCCTACGAAGAAAGGTTAAGGAAAATCATTCTGACGACACTGGAGGACAGGGGGATCAGGGGTGACAGGATGACAACATGCAAAATACTGCGTGGAATAGATAAGGTGGACAGGGACAGGATGCTCTAGAGAGGGGACACAGAAACAGTAGTGGTCAGTGAACAGGCGGAGCCAGGAACCGAGTCTCGACACCTGCAACCACAATTAGGTGAGTACACAAACACACACAAACACAGCTCAACATAAGATTTTAGGAAGTATTTACAGTGGAGACAAAAAAGACTCTGGGAAGCCAAAACAGGGGGGGGGGGTACACCAACAAGGGATAAATCGACAAGTGTTGGATGAAATACAACCGAGGAGGACGTGAAGAAGCTAATAAGTGATCTTGATACCTCAAAGGCGGCAGGACCGGACATATCTCTCTGAGTCTTTAGAGAGGGAGCAGAGAGGCTGTGTGTGCCACCAACAAAAATTTTCAACACATTCATTGAAACTGGGCAACTACCTGAGGTATGGAAGATGGCAAATGTGGTCCCTATTTTTAAGAAAGGAGACAGACACAAGACACTAAACTATAGACCAGTGTCACTGACGTGTATAGTACGTAAAGTCATGGAAAATATTATCAGGAGGAGAGTGGTGGAGCACTTAGAATGGAACAAGTATATAAAAGACAACCAACACGGATTCATGAAAGGCAAATCTTGTGTCACAAATCTACTGGAGTTTTCTGACAGGGTAACGGAAGTAGGGCACGAGAGTGAAGGGTCAGCCCTAGGACCAGTGCTATTTTTGGTATATGTGAATGACATGACGGAAGGGATAGACTCAGAAGTGTCCTTGTTGGTAGATGATGTGAAGTTAATGAGGAGAATTAAATCGGATGAGGATAAAGCAGGACTACAAAGAGACCCGGACAGGTTGTAAATTAGGTCCAGCAAATGGCTCCTCGAATTTAACCCAGCTAAATGCAAATTCATGAAGATCGGGGAAGGGCAAAGAAGACCACAGAGTATACTCACCCCAAGATCCTTTTCCTTGAGTGAGATTTGCCGTCTTTGGTTACCTAGCCTATACTCTGCGGTCTTCTTTACCCTTAACCGATCTTCATGACTTTGAATCTGAAAGGATTAAATTCAAGGAGCCAGTTGCTGGACCTGGTGTCCAACCTCTCCAGGTCTCTTTGTAGTCCTGCCTGATCCTCATCCGATTTAATTCTCCTCATTAACTTCACATCATCTGCAAACAAGGACACTTCTGAGTCTATCCCTTCCGTCATGTCATTCACATATACCAAAAATAGCACTGGTCCTAGGACTGACCCCTCTCTCTCGGGTCTTCCGTTATCTTGTCATAAAACTACAGTACATTAGTGACTCAGGATTTGTCTTCCATGAATCCAAGCTGGTTGTCGTTTATAAGCTTGTTCCGTTTGAGGTGTTCCACCACTCTCCTGATAAACTTCTCCATGATTTGTCATAATATACACTTCAGTGACATTGTTATATAGTTTACTGCCTTGTGCCTATCTCCTTTCTTAAGAATGGGGACTACATTTGCCGTCCTCCATACCTCAGGTAGCTTCCCATTTTCAATGAATGAGTTGAAAATTGCTGTTAGTGGCACACACAGCATCTCTGCTCTCTCTCTAAGGACCCACGAAGAGATGCCCAGTACCACTACGTTTGAGGTATCAAGAATCACTTAGCAGCTTCTTCACCTCATCCTCAGTTGTATTTCATCCAACACTTGTTGGTATATCCCTTGTAGGTGTACCTCCCTCTTCTGACTTCCAGTAGTCCTGTCTCCACTGTAAATACATCCTTAAATCTCATGTTGAGCT
This sequence comes from Cherax quadricarinatus, assembly GCF_038502225.1. NCBI lineage: Eukaryota > Metazoa > Arthropoda > Malacostraca > Decapoda > Parastacidae > Cherax > Cherax quadricarinatus. The sequence goes on from NC_091367.1 coordinate 21,194,209, forward strand.
GTATGTGTACTCACCTATTTGTGGTTCCAAGGGTCGAGTCATAGCTCCTGGCCCCGCCTCTTCACTAACTGCTACTGGGTCCTCTATCTGCTCCCCGAGCTTTATCAAACTTTGTCTTAAAACTATGTAAGGTTCCTGCCTCCACTACCTCACTTTCTAGGCTATTCCGCTGCCTGACAACTCTATGACTGAAGAAATACTTCCTAACATCCCTTTGACTCATCTGAGTCTTCAACTTCCAATTGTGACCACATTGTCTATTCTGCGTGGTATTGTATAAGTCGTTATCATGTCTCCCCTGACCCTCCCGTCCTCCAGTGTCGTTAGGCCAATTTCCCTTAACCTTTCTTCGTAGGACAATCCCCTTAGCTCTGGGGCTAGTCTTGTTGCAAACTTTTGCATTTTCTCTAATTTCTTGACGTGCTTGACCAGGTGTGGATTCCAAACTGGTGCTGCATACTCCAGTATGGGCCTGACGTACACGGTGTACAGGGACCTGAACGATTCCTTATTAAGATATCGGAATGCTGTTCTGAGTTTTGAACGATTCCTTACTGAGGTATCGGAACGCTATCCGTAGGTTTGCCAGACGCCCATATGCTGCAGCAGTTATCTGATTCATGTGCGCCTCACGAGATGTGCTCGGTATTATACTCACCCCAAGATCTTTTCCTTGAGTGAGGTTTGCAGACTTTGGCCACCTAGACTATACTGTGTCTGCAGTCTTCTGTGCCCTTCCCTAATCTTCATGACTTTGCATTTGGCAGGGTTAAATTCAAGAAGCCAGTTGCTGGACCAGGTTTGTAGCCTATCCAGGTCTCTTTGTAGCCCTACCTGATCCTTGACGGATTTAATTATCCTCATTAACTTCATATCATCTGCAAACAATGACGCTTCTGAGTCTATCCCTTCCGTTATGTCATTCACGTATATCAAAAACAGCACAGGTCCTAGGACTGACCCCTGTGGAACCCTGCTTGTCACAGGCGCCCACTCTGACACCTCGTCACGTACCATGACTCGTTGTTGCCTCACTGTCAGGTATTCTCTGATCCATCGCAATGCCTTTCCTGTTATGTGTGCCTGATCCTCTAGCTTTTGCATTAACCTCTTGTAAGGAACTATGTCGAATTTCTTCTTGCAGTCAAAGAAAATGCAGTCCATCCACCCCTCTCTGGTCTTACTTCTGTCACCTTGCCATAAAACTCCAGTAGGTTCGCGACACAGAATTTTACTTCCATGATAAAGTGCTGGTTGTCTGTTGTACACTTGGTTCTTTCCAGGTGCTCCACCACTCTCCTCCTGATGATCTTCTATATGACTTTGCATACTATACACGTTAGTGACACTGGTCTGTAGTTTAATGCCTCGTGTGTTTGTGTGTATGTGTGTGTGTGTGTGTGTGTGTACTCATCTAGTTGAGGATCCAGGGGTCGAGTCCAAGCTCCTGGCCCCGCCTCTTCACTGGTCGCTACTAGGTCACTCTCCCTGAACCGTGAGCTTTATCATACCTCTGCTTAAAGCTATGTATGGATCCTGCCTCCACTACATTGCTTCCCAAACCTTTCCACTTCTTGACTACTTTGTGGCTGAAGAAATACTTCCTAACATCCCTGTGATTCATCTGTGTCTTCAACTTCAAACTGTGACCCCTTGTTGATGTTCCAGAGATGGGACACATCATGTCTTCGTCCACCTTGTCAATTCCTCTCAGTATTTTGTATGTCGTTATCATGTCCCCTATCTCTCCTGTTCTCTAGTGTCGTCAGGTTGATTTCCCTTAACCTCTCCTTGTAAGACATACCTCTTAGCTCTGGGACTAGTCTTGTTGCAAACCTTTGCACTTTGTGTGTGTGTGTGTGTGTGTGTGTGTGTGTGTGTGTGTGTGTGTGTGTGTGTGTGTGTGTGTGT
>NC_091367.1:21196219-21238719 GCF_038502225.1 Cherax quadricarinatus
CTGTTTCAGATTTTTCAGTTCCTCTTCTTGTCATGTAGGGGGGGTAATGATTGAATAGGATATAAGTGGGGAATATGGGAGTAAGGGATTATGTAGAGGCAGGCGAGGTGGTAGGAGTGAGATGATTAGCGGAGGTAGGTAGGTAATGACAGGTCAGTGGTGACCACCACGACACTCTCATTAACTCTACACTACTCACTAACATATGCCTCGCCCATTCTTCACTCATATATAAACATAATAAAATATAAGAAAAAAGAATAACGGTGGGCAGTGAATATTACTACTCTACTCAAACACAGTTTATTATTAAGTCCTTGTACAATAATATATTTGGGAACAGGAGTACATCATTGGTTTAGATAAATGGGATGGTATGTATAAGCAGTGAGACATGGAACACAATCAACTTGACCAAAATGAATATAACTTACAATATAGCACAGAGGACAGTTCACTACAGGAAATAAGCCCCAGGTCCCAAGACCTACACAGCACGAGTACTGCGCCAAGCCAGTACTCTGCCCACTGCCTCCAACAGTCTCCTCCAGAGACTTCAGCAGCCTTCTCCCGAGCCCTGCACCCCAGCAGCAGCTCCGCACGAATCTCCTGATCATGCTCTTCCTTGGGCTTTTATGGTGGTCCAAGCACCCTCCACAACCACGTGTACGACCTGACGCCTAGATCTGATGCCGTCAAGAACAAAAGACCTCAGACGTGGGCGTGGCTGACAGACGTTTGCCAAGGCAAGGTGTGACCATATAATTGGTTAAATTAGGTCTCCCCGGAGACCTCACAAGCCCAGCTGAACTACATCACATTCTAAACTCTGTATCCTAGCCTCTGCTGCTTTTATATGCACCTCCCACTTCCTGCTTTCCATATCTATCCTCTCTTCCATTCTCATGCTAAGTTCTTCTAGTTTCTTTTCCCATTCATGATCCCTTTTTATGAGCTCTGCTGCCCAATCTTCCTTTGCAACTTCCTCCTCCTGTCCCTTGGTTTTTCTTGTTGCTCTCTGACAACCCATTATTGTTTTATCCTGATTGCCTCAGAGTGGGAAACCTATGTAATTCTGTATGTTATGTTAGTAGTGTGTATGTCAGAGTGTGGGGGGGGAGGTAGTGGAGGAACTGTGGCTATGTGGGAGAGGAGTGGGGAGGGGGAGGGTGAACAAGTGTGTGTGTGTGTGTGTGTGTGTGTGTGTGTGTGTGTGTGTGTGTGTGTGTGAGGAATGTATAACTGAAATATTCCTAAAGGTGTAGGATGGATTGTATACAAGTTTCTCTTAAACATGGACCTGGAATACATGGACCTGGTATACATGGTCCTGGAGTAAATGTACATGGAATACATGGACCTGGAATACATGGATCTGCAAAACATGGTCCTTGTATACACGGACCTGGTATACATGAACCGGGTATACATGGACCATGGTATACATAGACCTGGAATGCATGGACCTGGTATACATAGACCTGGTATACATGGATCTGGTATAAGTGGACCTGGGAGGTGTGTATTAATACGTAGTGTTTACATTACAGGTAGGTGAAGCTTCACAGATCGTCGAGGGAGAGATGACAGCATCACTAAGGTAAGTTGATATTCAAGTTATGTTGAAATTACCTCCAGTATGTTAGGTGAAAAGAAACAAAGTACAACTAATTTGACAATTTATTATGGCAAAGTTTCGCTCTCCTAGAGAGCGAAACGTTGGCATAATAAAATGCCACATTAGTTGCACTTGTGTCCTTTTACTTAAGATGCTTAAGTTAGCTGTTACCTGTGTTGTTTCCTGTTGTCAAGGAGCATCAGTTTTCGTACAGTGCGGATACAGATGTTAAGGAAGAGTTGCTCATCTAACCTTTCTGTCGTTACGGAGGGTTGAAAGCTTCGGTCATTCCAAAAAAATCGTGGAAATCCTGTAGTTTGACTTCCAGCACTTACATGGGCATGTTTTCAGTGAATAATGAGTAAATAAATAAAAATCGACGACTCAGGAGTTTATACACAGGTCTTCTTTAAAAGAATATTTCGCATGGAAATCAATCCATTTCTGCAAGTCTCCATGTCACTGGAAATATAAACACAAATGCAGTATAATGTGATCCTTTATTGACAACGTTTCACCCACACAGTGGGCTTTCTCAAGTCACACACGGATCAGGTAGATCCGTGTGTGACTTGAAAAAGCCCACTGTGTGGGTGAAACGTTGTCAATAAAGGATCACATTATACTGCATTTGTGTTTATATTTCCATTGTGTCGGTATTTTATACCATTTATTACCATCTCCATGTCACTGTTTGGACCATAATGACGTCATTTTCAATTTTTGTTGTGGCAACTTTATCATACACTTGCAACATTACTCACGAATTCGTGATGAAATGATTGCAAAGAAACCACAGTACGAGTGCTATTTGAACCATGGTGAGTGAGTTTTATAACTTGTCGTGGGTTCAAACGCCACCCGTACCATGGTTTGTTTAACTTGTATCCTAGACTGTGACTACAGTCGGTCCTACTATCCCTCTCACACACAGTATATTCTATCCCATCCCATGATCTTCTCACATCCTGTAAGGAAGGAGACAGAAGTACATAAGTCCCCTCGTATCCGAGGGGATAAATTCCAAAACTTACCGTGGATACCCGAAACCGCGGATAGTAGCGAACCATTTATATATAATTAGTGGTTTTTCGTTTACATACATACCTATGATAAAGTTGATAAATTACTCACAGTAAGTTGAGAATTATCACTTGTTCACTGATGGGCAGCACTTGACGGCTTCTCTTAGTGTTTGAACAACTGTCACCATCGTTACTTTTGTGATCATTATTAAGCAAAATTAAGAGTTATTTTTTCGGTCACAGTAAACCACAGATAATTCAAACAACATAAACTGAATTCAGAGATCCTGGGTTTACTGCATCACCTTCCGTAAATTCAGTAGAGCAAGAGAGATCGCTAATGTTAATTCGTTGAGGTACCTTTTTTGAGAAATGTTTCACTTACACAGTAACTTCTTCAGTTGAATACAGAGGGACCAGCAGAAGCAGCAGTCGGATGAAGGAGCCTACTGTGCAGGCGGAAAGTTTTGCAATAAATTTACGTATCTACTGAACATGTTGCCCAGAGTAGATAGGAAGAGTAAATTGGGTAGGGGGGGGGGTTCTCGAAACAATAAGTATATAATTATATATATATATATATATATATATATATATATATATATATATATATATATATATATATATATTTACTTATTAATTCTGGAAGTCTCAGTTGTGGGTGTAACTGTGGAGCATCAGACTCGGAGATGTTTTTCCTCGGAGCTAAACATTATCGCCGTCTACTAACACCCTAAAGCTATTCCAGCTGATCCTAGACTAAGTCAACAGACAAAAAATAAATGAAGCATGTAGAAATGCACGAATTAAGACAAATCGGGGAGTGTTGTCGGCGGGAGTGTTGTCGGCGGGAGTGTTGTCGGCGGGAGTGTTGTTATGGGGAGTGTTGTCGGTGGGGTGTTGTCCGGTGAGTGTTTTCGGGGAAGTGTTGTCGGGGAAGTGTTGTCGTGGGAGTGTTGTCGGCGGGAGTGTTGTCGGCGGGAGTGTTGTCGGCGGGAGTGTTGTCGGCGGGAGTGTTGTCGGCGGGAGTGTTGTCGGCGGGAGTGTTGTCGGCGGGAGTGTTGTCGGCGGGAGTGTTGTCGGCGGGAGTGTTGTCGGGGATAGTGTTGTCGGGGATAGTGTTGTCGGGGATAGTGGTGTCGGGGATAGTGGTGTCGGCGGGAGTGTTGTCGGGAGTGTTGTCGCGGCGGGAGTGTTGTCGCGGCGGGAGTGTTGTCGCGGCGGGAGTGTTGTCGCGGCGGGAGTGTTGTCGCGGCGGGAGTGTTGTCGCGGCGGGAGTGTTGTTGCGGCGGGAGTGTTGTCGCGGCGGGAGTGTTGTCGCGGCGGGAGTGTTGTCGCGGCGGGAGTGTTGTCGCGGCGGGAGTGTTGTCGCGGCGGGAGTGTTGTCGCGGCGGGAGTGTTGTCGCGGCGGGAGTGTTGTCGAGGCAGGAGTGTTGTCGGGGGAGTGTTTTCGGGGGAGTGTTTTCGGGGGAGTGTTGTGTCGCGGCGGGAGTGTTGTCGGGGGTGTGTTGTGTCGCGGCGGGAGTGTTGTCGGGGGAGTGTTGTGTCGCGGCGGGAGTGTTGTCGGGGGAGTGTTGTGTCGCGGCGGGAGTGTTGTCGGGGGAGTGTTGTGTCGCGGCGGGAGTGTTTTCGGGGGAGTGTTGTGTCGCGGCGGGAGTGTTGTCGGGGGAGTGTTGTGTCGCGGCGGGAGTGTTGTCGGGGGAGTGTTGTGTCGCGGCGGGAGTGTTGTCGGAGGAGTATTGTCGAGGGAGTGTTGTCGGGGGAGTGTTGTCGGGGGAGTGTTTTCGGGGGAGTGTTGTCGGGGGAGTGTTGTCGGGGATAGTGTTGTCGGAGATAGTGTTGTCGTGGATAGTGTTGTCGTGGATAGTGTTGTCGTCTATAGTGTTTTCGGCGGGAGTGTTGTCGGGGGAGTTTTGTGTCGGGGGAGTGTTGTGTCGGGGGAGTGTTGTGTCGGGGGAGTGTTGTGTCGGGGGAGTGTTGTGTCGGGGGAGTGTTGTGTCGGGGGAGTGTTGTGTCGGGGGAGTGTTGTCGGGGATAGTGTTGTCGGATAGTGTTGTCGGGGATAGTGTTGTCGGGGATAGTGTTGTCGGGGATAGTGTTGTCGGGGATAGTGTTGTCGGGGATAGTGTTGTCGGGGATAGCGTTGTCGGGGATAGCGTTGTCGGGGATAGTGTTGTCGGGGATAGTGTTGTCGGGGATAGTGTTGTCGGGGATAGTGTTGTCGGGGGAGTGTTGTGTCGCGGCGGAAGTGTTGTCGGGGGAGTGTTGTGTCGCGGCGGGAGTGTTGTCGGGGGAGTGTTGTGTCGCGGCGGGAGTGTTGTCGGGGGAGTGTTGTCGGGGGAGTGTTGTGTCGCGGCGGTAGTGTTGTCGGGGGAGTGTTGTGTCGCGGCGGGAGTGTTGTCGGGGGAGTGTTGTGTCGGGGGAGTGTTGTGTCGGGGGAGTGTTGTCGGGGATAGTGTTGTCGGATAGTGTTGTCGGGGATAGTGTTGTGGGGGTTAGTGTTGTCGGGGATAGTGTTGTCGGGGCGAGTGTGGTCGGGGATAGTGTTGTCGGGGATAGCGTTGTCGGGGATAGCGTTGTCGGGGATAGCGTTGTCGGGGATAGTGTTGTCGGGGATAGTGTTGTCGGGGATAGTGTTGTCGGGGGAGTGTTGTGTCGCGGCGGGAGTGTTGTCGGGGGAGTGTTGTGTCGCGGCGGGAGTGTTGTCGGGGGAGTGTTGTGTCGCGGGGGGAGTGTTGTGGGGGGAGTGGTGTCGGGGGCGTGTTGTGTCGCGGCGGTAGTGTTGTCGGGGGAGTGTTGTCGCGTCGGGACTGTTGTCGGCGGGAGTGGTGTCGGCGGGAGTGTTGTCGCGGCGGGAGTGTTGTCGCGGCGGGAGTGTTGTCGCGGCGGGAGTGTTGTCGAGGCAGGAGTGTTGTCGGGGGAGTGTTTTCGGGGGAGTGTTTTCGGGGGAGTGTTGTGTCGCGGCGGGAGTGTTGTCGGGGGTGTGTTGTGTCGCGGCGGGAGTGTTGTCGGGGGAGTGTTGTGTCGCGGCGGGAGTGTTGTCGGGGGAGTGTTGTGTCGCGGCGGGAGTGTTGTCGGGGGAGTGTTGTGTCGCGGCGGGAGTGTTTTCGGGGGAGTGTTGTGTCGGCAGGAGTGTTGTCGGCAGGAGTGTTGTCGGCGGGAGTGTTGTAGGAGTGTTGTGTCGTGGCGGGAGTGTTGGCGGGGAAGTGTTGTGTTGTCGGGGGAGTGTTGTCGGGGGAGTGTTGTCTGGGGTAGTGTTGTCTGGGGTAGTGTTGTCTGGGGGAGTGTTGTCTGGGGTAGTGTTGTCTGGGGTAGTGTTGTCGTGGATAGTGTTGTCGTCTATAGTGTTTTCGGCGGGAGTGTTGTCGGGGGAGTTTTGTGTCGGGGGAGTGTTGTGTCGGGGGAGTGTTGTGTCGGGGGAGTGTTGTGTCGGGGGAGTGTTGTGTCGGGGGAGTGTTGTGTCGGGGGAGTGTTGTGTCGGGGGAGTGTTGTCGGGGTTAGTGTTGTCGGATAGTGTTGTCGGGGATAGTGTTGTCGGGGATAGTGTTGTCGGGGATAGTGTTGTCGGGGATAGTGTTGTCGGGGATAGTGTTGTCGGGGATAGCGTTGTCGGGGATAGCGTTGTCGGGGATAGCGTTGTCGGGGATAGTGTTGTCGGGGATAGTGTTGTCGGGGATAGTGTTGTCGGGGGAGTGTTGTGTCGCGGCGGGAGTGTTGTCGGGGGAGTGTTGTGTCGGGGGGGGTGTGTTGTGGGGGGAGTGGTGTGTCGCGGCGGGTGTGTTGTCGGGGGAGTGTTGTCGGGGGAGTGTTGTGTCGCGGCGGGAGTGTTGTCGGGGGAGTGTTGTGTCGCGGCGGGAGTGTTGTCGGGGGAGTGTTGTGTCGGGGGAGTGTTGTGTCGGGGGAGTGTTGTCGGGGATAGTGTTGTCGGATAGTGTTGTCGGGGATAGTGTTGTCGGGGATAGTGTTGTCGGGGATAGTGTTGTCGGGGATAGTGTTGTCGGGGATAGTGTTGTCGGGGATAGCGTTGTCGGGGATAGCGTTGTCGGGGATAGCGTTGTCGGGGATAGTGTTGTCGGGGATAGGGTTGTCGGGGAGAGTGTGGTCGGGGGAGTGTTGTGTCGCGGCGGGAGTGTTGTCGGGGGAGTGTTGTGTCGCGGCGGGAGTGTTGTCGGGGGAGTGTTGTGTCGCGGCGGGAGTGTTGTCGGGGGAGTGTTGTCGGGGGAGTGTTGTGTCGCGGCGGTAGTGTTGTCGGGGGAGTGTTGTGTCGCGACGGGAGTGTTGTCGGGGGAGTGTTGTGTCGCGGCGGTAGTGTTGTCGGGGGAGTGTTGTGTCGCGGCGGGAGTGTTGTCGGGGGAGGGTTGTGTCGCGGCGAGAGTGTTGTCGGGGGAGGGTTGTGTCGCGGGGAGTGTTGTGTCGCGGCGGTAGTGTTGTCGGGGGAGTGTTGTGTCGCGGCGGGAGTGTTGTCGGGGGAGTGTTGTGTCGCGGCGGGAGTGTTGTCGGGGGAGTGTTGTGTCGCGGCGGGAGTGTTGTCGGGGGAGTGTTGTGTCGCGACGGGAGTGTTGTCAGGGGAGTGTTGTGTCGCGGCGGGAGTGTTGTCGGAATACTCCTAATTAACATTGCCTGAAAACTGTTGAGGATTGAACAAGTGGCTTGGCTCCAGCACCAGCTGGTTACCCCAGCACCAGCTGGCCACCCCAGCACCAGCTGGCTACTCCAGCACCAGCTGGCCACCCCAGCACCAGCTGGCCACCCCAGCACCAGCTGGCTACCCCAGCACCAGCTGGCTACCCCAGCACCAGCTGGCTACCCCAGCACCAGATGGCTACCCCAGCACCAGATGGCTACCCCAGCACCAGCTGGCTACCCCAGCACTAGCTGGCTGCACAAGCACCAACTGGCTACCCCAGCACTAATTGGATACACCGGCACCACCTGGTTACCCCAGTACCAACTGACTACCTCAACACCAGCTGGCTACAGACACCATCTGCCACCATCGAAAGTTAGCTTAAGTTCAACAATTGATGATAATCTCACCTCAACTGTATAATAAAAAAAAATCTATTTTTGTCTATTGAAGGTCTAAGATTTTACGATATTGTGTGTGTGTGTGTGTGTACTAACCTAATTGTACTTACCTAATTGTGGTTGCAGGGGGTCGAGACACAGCTCCTGGCCCCGCCTCTTCACTGATCGCTACTAGGTCCTCTCTCTCTCTCTCTGCTTCCAGAGCTTTGTCATACCTCGTCTTAAAGATATCTATGGTTCCTGCCTCCACTACATCACTTGCTAGGCAATTCCACTTCATGACGACTCTATGAAGAAATACTTCCTAACATCCCTATGACTCGTCTGAGTCTTCAGCTTCCAATTGTGACCCCTTGTTTCTGCCCCCTCTCTGGAACAACCTGTCTCTGTCTACCTTATCTATTCGACGCAGTATTTTGTATGTCGTTATGTCTCCCCTGACCCTTCTGTCCTCCAATGTCATCAGTCAGATTTCCCTCAACCTTTCTTCGTAGGACATACCCCCGAGCTCTGGAACTAGCCTTGTTGCAAACCTTTGCACTTTCTCTAATTTATTGACGTGTTTGACCAGGTGTGGGTTCCAAACTGGAGTGCGTGTGTGTACTCACCTATTTGTGGTTGCACTGGTCGAGACTAAGCTCCTGGCCCCGCCACTTCACTGATCGCTACTAGGTCCTCTCCCTCTGCTTCCTGAGCTTTGTCATACTTCTTCTTAAAACTATGTATGGTTCCTGCCTCCACTACTTCACTTGCTAGGCAATTCCACTTCCTGACAACTCTATGACTGAAGAAATACTCCCTAACATCCCTATGACTCGTCTGAGTCTTCAGCTTCCAGTTGTGACCCCTTGTTTCTGTGTCCCATCTCTGGAACATGCTGTCTCTGTCCACCTTGTCTATTCCCCACAGTATCTTGTATGTCGTTATCATGTATTCCCTGACCCTTCTGTCCTCCAATGTCGTCAGTCCGATTTCCCTCACCCTTTCCTCGTACGACATTCCCCTGAGCTCTGGAACTAGCCTTGTTGCAAACCTTTGTACTTTCTCTAACTTCTTGACGTGCTTGACCAGGTTGTGATGTAGTTCAGCTGGGTTTGTGAGGTCTCTGGGGAGACCTAATTTAACCAATTATATGGTCACCTTGCCTTGGCAAATGTCTGTCAGAGACACGCCTTTCCGGCTTAAGTCTCAGCACTTCTGTTCGTCACTGGCGTCAAATCCAGGCGTCAGGTCGTACAAGTGGTTGTGGAGGGTGCTTGGACCACGACACAAGTCCAAGGAACAGCTGAGCAGAGGAGATTCGTGCGGAGCTCTGGCCTGTGTGCAGAGCTCTGAGCGAAGAGGAGCTGCTGCTGGGGTGCAGGGCTCTGGAGAAGGCTGCTGAAGTCTTTGGACGAGACTGTTGGAGGCATTGGGCAGAGTACTGGCTTGGCGCAGTACTCGTGCTGTGTAGGTCTTGGGACCTGTGGCTTAGTTCCTGTGATGAACTGTCCTCTGAACCATATTGTAAGTTATATTCATTTTCGTCTAGTTGATTGTGTACCCTGTCTCACTATTTATATGTACCACCCCATTTATCTAAACCCCAATGCTGTTCTCCTGTTCCCAAATATATTATTGTACAAGGACTTAATAATAAACTGTGTTTGAGTAGAATAGTAATATTCACTGTCCTCGTTATTTACTCATTTCTCCATTTATTTATGTTTAGTTAAAGTAGTGAGAGGGTGAGTAGTGTGGTGGGTAGAGTAATGAGAGGTGAAGTTGTAGTCACCAGTGGCCTCACATTACCTACAGACCTCCGCACTCATCTCTCCTACCTACCTCCGCCACACATTACCGACCTCCGCACTCATCCCTCCTACCACTTCGCCTGCCTATCCCCTGCCTATACATACTTCCTTACTCCCATATACCCCACTTATATCCCATTCATTCCGATACCCCCCTACATGACAAGGTGTGGGTTCCAGACTGGTGCTGCATACTCCATTATGGGCCTAACATACACAGTGTACAGTGTCTTGAACAATTCCTTATTAAGGTATCGGAACGCTATTCTCAGGTTTGCCAGGCGCCTGTATGCTGCAGTAGTTATTTGGATGATGTGTGCCTCCGGTGACGTGCTCGGTGTTATGGTAACCCCAAGATCTTTCTCCCTGAGTGAGGTCTGAAGTCTTTGTCCACCTAGCCAATACTCGGTCTGCGGTCTTCTTTGCCCCTCCCCAATCTTCACGACTTTGCATTTGGCAGGGTTGAATTCGAGAAGCCAGTTTCTGGACCATGTGTCCAGCCTGTCCAGGTCTCTTTGCAGTCCTGCCTCATCCTCATCCGATTTAATTCTTCTCATCAGCTTCACATCATCTGTGAATAGGGACACTTCAGAGTCTATTCCTTCCATCATGTCGTTCGCACATATCAAAAATAGCACTGGTCCTAGAACTGACCCCTGTGGGACCCCGCTCGTCACAGGCGCCCACTGTGATACCTCTTCACGTACCATGACTCGTTGTTGCCTCCCTGTCAGGTATTCCCTGATCCATTGCAGTGCCCTCCCTGTTATATGCGCAGATCCTTCAGCTTCTGCACTAATCTCTTGTGAGGAACTGTGTCAAAGGCTTTCCTGCAGTCCTGGAAAATGCAATCAACCCACCCCTTTCTCTCGTGTCTTACTTCTGTTACCTTGTCATAGAACTCCAGAAGGCTTGTGACACAGGATTTGCCTTCCATGAACCCATGCTGGTTTTCATTTATAATCATGTTCCGTTCCAGGTGTTCGACCACTCTCCTCCTGATAATCTTCTCCATGACTTTGCATACTATACATGTCAGAAACACAGGTCTGTAGTTTAGTGCCTCGTTTCTGTTACCTTTCTTAAATATGGGGACTACATTTGCAGTCTTCCATTTCTCAGGTAGTTGCCCAATTTCAAGGGATGTGTTGAAGATTGTGGTTAGGGGCATGCACAGCATCTCTGCTCCTTCTCTAAGGATCCACGGGGAGATGATGTCCGGTCCCATCGCCTTTGAGGTGTCAAGGTCACTTAGCTTCTGCACCTCCTCCTCGGTTGTTCGTATGTCATCCAACACTTGTTGGTATATTCCCCCTTGATGTCCCCTTCTGTGCTGTCTTCCCAGAGCCCTTCCTGTCTACTGTAAAAACTTCCTTAAATCTCCTGTTTAGCGCCTCACATATCTCCTGATCATTTCTTGTGAGTTCTCCACCTTCTGTCCTCAGTCTGATCACCTGGTCTTTGACTGTTGTCTTCCTCCTGATGTGACTATACAACAGTTTCAGGTCAGTCTTGACTTTCGATGCTATGTTATGTTCATACTGTCGCTGGGCCTCCCTCCTTACCTGTGCATACTCGTTCCTGGCTCTGCGACTAATCTCCCTATTTTCATGTGTTCTCTGCCTTCTGTACTTTTTCCATTCTCTATTGCACTTTGTTTTTGCCTCCTTATACCGTCGGGTAAACCAGGGGCTCATTCTGGTCTTCCCATTGTTTCTGTTGCACTTGGGAATAAACCTTTCCACTGCCTCCTTGCATTTTGTTGTTACACATTCCATCATTTCATTTACTGGCTTTCCTGCCAGTTCTCTGTCCCACAGAACCTCCTGCAGGAAGTTCCTCAAACCTATGTAGTCCCCTCTTTTATAGTCTGGCTTTTCCCATTCAACTCCTGATACTCTCTCCACTTACAACTCTATGTATTCAGAGCACAGAACCACATGGTCACTAGCTCCTATGGGACTCTCATATGTGATGTCCTCAATTTCTGGACTGCCCAGGGTGAACACAAGGTCCAATCTTGCTGGTTCATCCTCCCCTCTCACTCTGGTAGTGTCCTTAACATGTTGGTGCATGAGGTTTTCCAGCACCACATCCAACATCTTGGCTCTCCATGTTTCGGGACCCCCATGTGGCTCCAGGTTTTCCCAGTCAATCTCCCTGTGGTTGAAATCACCCATAACCAGCAACTTTGCTCTGCTGAAGTGAGCTCCTCTTGCCACCTCAGCAAGTGTGTCCACCATTGCTCTGTTGCTCTCTTCAAATTCCTCTCTTGGCCTCCTACAGTTCTGTGGTTGATTATACATCACTGCAATGACCACCTTGTGTTCCCCAGACTGAAGTGTACCTACTATGTAGTCCCTTTCTCCTGTCTTGTCTATGCCTCCCATTTTCTCGAATTTTCATCGGTTTTTTACGAGCAGAGCAACCCCTCCTCCCCCTCTGCCCTTTCTATCTTTCCTCATGATCTGGTATCCTGATGGGAAGATTGCATCTGTTATTGTCTCCATGAGTTTTGTTTCTGTAACTGCTATGATGCCTCCTCCTGCTTCAACTCTTCTGACTGCAGTATAAAAGCCACCTCTCTGGCCCTATGCCGCACTTCCTACAAGAGTGATGGACTGAACACATCGATTCCAGGTTGAGGGACTGATTATCTCAAACTTCTCCTCTCCTTACCCATTTCTACTTTGTATTGGACTGATGAAGCCACACTGTGGCAAAACGTTTATTCAATAAAGATTCCTGTGTGTTGCATAAGTGTCTCAATTCTTCAACTTGTCGGTTTTCAAAACCATTCATCACACACATTTTCTATCGTTGGGGGGGGGGGGGTTGAAAGCCCCAATCACTCCAAAAAGTTGATAAAATCCCATACTTTGCCTTCCAGTACTTGCATTCACTTGTTTTCCCAAGAATAACAAGTAAATCAAAATCTACGAGTGAGGCATATATTCACAGGTCTTTTTTAAAGGAATATTTCGCTTTGAAATCAATTCATTTCTGCAAGTCTCCATGTCACTGTTTTGACCAACATGGCGTCAATTTCAATTTTAGTTACGTTGTGGCTACTTTACCATAAACTTGTAACATTACTCACGAATTCGTGATAAAACGATTGCAAAGAAACCACTGTACGAGTGGGACTTGAACCATGGTGAGTGAGTTTTATAATTGCCATGGGTTCAAACGCCACCCGTACCATGGTTTGTTTAACTTGTATCATAGACTGTGACTGCAGTCGGTCCTACTATCCCTCTCACACACAGTGTGGAAAATTGCATTTATCTGAATGTAACTCATTATCCAATTTGACTGGATAATAAGTTGTATCATACTCAGAAAAACCTCACTAACTAAATTTATGAAAACACTGGCCAGAATTATACACAAATCTAGAGAGCTTATCTGAGGTTCCTGGAGCTGTCTTGTCCAGTCAGCCCAATTTTAACCTCTAGAGCACGAAAATTCCTTCCCATTGAAATAACATTGTATCCAATTCAAAACCAAGATGGCGAGTCTCGTCTGCGCAGACGCAGGCTTTCCGTTTTCTATGACATAAATATTATTAAATACAGTATGGCCATCTATTTACATATAAATACTGAATTTCTGGAAAATATATACAGTATTTTCCACACTGCAGCCGGCCGGAGTTCGTTGCTAAATGATTCAAATTACTCCTTCCTTTAGGAGACGATTCCAGCCAGTTCTGGCTTGAGTGGCTGTTCTCCTAGTAGGTCTTACTATGATTTCATCTTCCGGCATCACTTGGTCTGCGTTATCTTCCATATCACTCGTGTCACTTTCCCTCAGATTTTCATTTACATTTGATTGAACACCTAATTCCAAGGGAATCAATTTATTAATTGTGCATAAACTTTCCTGGCCACGACACAACGCTTTGACATTCCTGACAACACCTTGTGTATCTAGGTACAATGTCAATACTTTGCCCAGAGGCCACAATGTTCGATGTTGTTCAGTGTCAACACAATGTCACCTGGTTGAATGGTCTGTCGATTTACTGCCTCTGTCGCACCATAAAAGTGTTCATGTAGTGTAAGAAGATATTCCTTACGCCACACATTAGACCAATAATCAATTACTTTATTTAACATTTTAAGTTTATTACACAACACTGCCGCATCATTGTAATCTTCATCACTTTCTTCCGGATTATCTGTATAGACAGGGGCAGCTTCCAATTTCCTTCCACATATTAGGTGAGAAGGTGTTAATACATCTGCATCAGGTGTATCACTCATGTACGAGAGAGACCTATTATACGATTTTCTGCCTCCACTAACACTGCATGGAATTCTTCCAAATTAATTCTCTTCCGGTGTAGTACTTTGCGGAGACACCTCTTCACTGTGCCTATCAGTCTTTCGTACAGCCCCCCCCCTGCCAAGGGGCTCTAGGAGTAATAAATTTCCAGGTACACCCTCGCTGGGTTAACAGAGATTGAACATCGTTACTATTATTTAATTCTATCAAGTGTTGAGCACCTGCTACAAAATTTGTGGCATTATCCGAAATCATCAATCTCGGACAGGATCTCCTAGCTGCAAATTTTCGAAACAGCTGTATAAACTGTTCTGCAGACAAGTCCTGTGCCACTTCTAAATGAACTGCCCTAGTAGCAGTACAGGTGAACAAACAAACATACACTTTCAGTGGAACACCATCTGAAGTACCTGTTAAAATTATTGGACCACTATAGTCTACACCTGTTACATCAAATGGTCTCACTAATTGTACATGCTCCTTTGGCAATGGTGGAGGACCTGGGTACATATAGGATCTGGCATCCACACGGTGACATATTACACAAGATTTAATCACCCTTTTTACACTTTACCGTCCTTGTAGAATCCAGAAAGTTTCCCTAATACAATTTAAGATATCTTGTACCCCACCATGCATTACATTTTTATGGGCATTTAGAACAATTAAATTTGTTAGATGAGTTTTGGGCAGTAAGATAGGGTGTTTAGCATAATCATCCAGTTCAGCACTTTGTAACCTACCTCTGCACCTAATTACATTGTTCTCCAAATACAGCCCCAGTTTCTCTGTTATGGAACCTTTCACAATTTTTCTTTCCATCATCAATTTAATCTCACTTCCATAGATTTCTTCCTGTACCCTCTTTATCCAATATTCAAGAGGATGTGAAAACTTAAATGAAATATTCATCTTGTTTATATATTTAAACACCAACTTAGTTACATTGATTAGTTTGGGTAAAGAAGAATACCTATTTATATCAATGGCTAAGGAAGGACAAACTATTGGAGCGGTGGTCACAGTAATTTCAACAGGAGCAATATACGCCTTTTGTACAGGCCAATTAGCTTTATTTACCAACCAGCTAGGTCCTTTAAACCATGATACAGCATTTACAAATTTAGCATAAGGTAAACCTCGAGACAAGAAATCAGCTGGATTCTCCTCACCAGGTATATGATTAAATGTTAACATATGCTGACCCAAACTATTATACTTCTCTTGCATCTGATAAATTTCAGTGACTCTGTTTTGTACGTACACAATTTTACTGTTTCCATTGCGAATCCATTGTAAGGATACCTCATTATCAGACCAAATTACAGTGTTGCTAATATTTACCTCCTGCAACTTATTTCTTACATAATTAGCTAATTTGACACCTACATAAATGGCTGTTAATTCCAACTGAGGCAAGGTACGTGATTTAATTGGAGACACTTTAGCCTTAGACATAACAAGAGAAACAACACTATTACATTGAAGATAAGCAACTGCTCCATATGCCAATTTTGAAGCATCACAAAAAATGTGGAGTAAATTTTTCCCATTTGGATTGGCCACCTGGCGTGGGAACTCCAACATTGGAATTTTTTCATAATCACCAATTAATTCATCCCACCTGTTAATGAATTCCTCAGGTAGAATTTCATTCCAAGCACATTTAAGTTTCCATGCTTCCTGAATTAATAATTTCCCTCTTATAGTATGGGGTGACACTAAACCTAGTGGATCAAAACATTTGGGAACTTCAGCAAGCAAAACTCTCTTAGTTAATTTATTGGGCACACTGTAATTATTAGGTTTTAATATTAACAAATCTCTCTCTGTCCCAATTTAAACCCAGTACATTACTACATTTTGGCACTTCATCTCCTGGGTAATCTTTACTTATTTTGTCCTTCAGTTTGGACGAATTACTATTCCATTCTCTCAGAGGCATATTTGCACTTTGCATTATTTTATTAGCCTCTCCATAAGTCATTAACAGTTCCTCTTCAGTTGACGTCACACCCAGGAAATTGTCCACATAAAATTGTTTGCTCATTACTTTACTCAATGGACTTCCCGTACATTTAAGGTGTGCATTTATCGTCGCTTGAAGTAGGAACGGACTGGATGTAGCACCAAATAATACGCTCCTAAAGCGAAAGATTTTCAGAGGGCTAAGTGGGTCAATAGGATTCTCAGGCCATAAGAAGCGGGTACAATCCTGGTCAGCCTCTTGTAAACCCACTCTTAGGAAAGCTTTACTTATGTCAGCCGTAAAGGCATAATTTTTCATCCTGAAATTTAATAAGATATCTCCTAATTTTTCCGTCAACGACGGACCTGTCATCAAACAGTCATTTAAACTAGGTATATTTTTGTTACTCCTGGCACTACAATTAAACACAATCCTCAAAGAAGTGGTCTTAGAATCCTTCTTCACTCCGTGATGTGGCAAATAGTGACCATAAATTTTGGCTTGCTCAGGAGGTACCTCTTCTATAAATTTATTAATTAACTGCTCAGCAATTATATCATTATAGGCAGTTAACAATTCTGGTGTCTTACTCAGTTCGCGGAGCTGAGCTTTTAACTGTCCATATGCCATTCTGTAATTAGTGGGCAATTCTGGATGGTTCAGTCTCCACGGAAGTCGTACCCAGTATTGTCCAGATTCAAATTTTACATCTTTCAGGTACTGCTCCTGAGTAAAAGAATCGTCTGGACTTTCTTCATTTACATTTATTCCAATGCTGTCTAATTCCCACAATTTATGCACTGGCTCAACACCATCCTCTATGGAAGAATTATACTGGGGTACAACTTCATGATTAAGACACACAGTTATGGTATTTGTAGTTTCCTCTAGTCATGAATTATTATTACGAGGAATCCTACCATACATTACATGGCCTCCAGCAGCCTTCAAAAGGGTGACACCACATCTCTTTACCATACCTTTTACAAAGGAGGCATAATAGTCACTACCTATCAAAATATTTATTGGGCCTACAGAATCATCACTTACACCAGAAGGTGCTAAATTTACATTACGTGAGAGTCTTTCTGTAGCTTTACTAAGTCCTACTGTAGATATTTTCTCTGGAAGTCTATTTACAATTACTGCATTAACACGTTTTTTCTCATTGCCCAACCTGACAGTTACATAAACAGTGTCATACCATTGAGCCCTTTTATCCGAGAGAAAACCAGATAATTTTAAAGTTGTGGGATCTCCCATCTGTACTTTCATACCATAAAGACATTTATGTTTAATGAAAGTACGTTGGGATCCTTGGTCTAATAATGCAGTTACATTTTTTGATTGATGCCTTTTATCAATTTTTACCTGTAACACAGGTAAGGCTACTTCAGCAAAACCATCATTATTAACATTAGCAGCAATTTTTACATTAGCTACTGTTGTCAGGATTGTCAATATTATTATTATCAACATCATATAGACCCTTACACATGACTATATGGTGTCTTCCTTTGTGACATTGATAAGTTGTTTAATTTGGCATAGCAATCCTTTACATTGTGATTACCTAAACATCTGATACATCTGTCAAGTTCCTCCAATCTTTCAACTTTATCATTCCATGAATTGTATGCATTGCAATTCTTAGAAAAATGAGTACTCTTGCAGAAGAGACAATCTCTCTTTTCTCTGACTGGTTTCTTATTAACTGGGCTACTCTTAGAAGGGTACTTACTCTTCTTACCTTGTTGAGAATCATTATTTCTGATTCTTGCTACTTGATATGCACCTATGTAACTATTTTTAGGAAATGAATTTTGATTATTAACATTGGGATAATTTTTCCCTTTTGTGAAACTTGACAGATACCTCAGAGTTATTATGTGTTGCATCTTTAAAATTAGTTAGTTGGCTGGTCTGCAACTGAACAGTGAATTCTTGTAGACCTAGTCTTATTTCCTCCAGACCAAAATAACCCTTGCGATATTTATTCGAGAGCCATTCAAGTGTTTTACAGCTTAATTTATTCTGTACCTTGGCACTCAATAACCAGTCTGATTCCTTCAGAATATATTTATTACTTAATGTTTTGAGAGTGGTCTCCAGTTTAACTCTAAACTGTTGTAAACCTTTGTAAGTGTGATCTGGAGATTTTAAATTAACAATGATATTCACTAGATCCAACCTACTTTGTTCTATATTACCATAAGTGACCTTCAACAAGTCAACTGCTTCCTTGTAAGAGTCATCTACATTGGGAAAGGCTTGTATCAATATGTGAGCATCTCCTCTTACCTGTCCTTTGAGGTAAAATAATTTAGTTACACAGGCTAGGTCACTCCTGTCATGCACAGCTGCTTTAAAAATTGACCAAAATTCCTCCCAGTTTTCTCCAGGATTAAACACAGGTAAACATAGTTCTGGGAGTTTTGGGAAAGACATTATTTGTTGGAGCAGACTGATTAACTGTCTGGTTTACACATTTTAATTTATTCAAGGCCTGACTTTTACAAGAAAGAATCTTTTCTTCTAATTCATAATACTGATTAATCATGAGATCTACTTCAGTCTCATCTACACAGTTTACTAACAAACCTCCTTCATATTTATTGTAATACAATTTGTATGAATCATATCTATTACCTAAAGCATCTAAATACAATTTTAAATCATCAGTATTCACAGTTTCTTGATTCATTAATTCCAAGCACTTATTGTATGTTTTTGATACATGCCTTTTTTGAGCTTGCATTGATGCTTTCTTTGCTCTATATTCCATATGTTTCTCTTCTACATTAATTTCCTCATTTTCAGCCATGATGTAATGTATTAAATTCAACTTTATTAATAACACTGATTACAACTTACCTCTGAATAAATCCTAGCTACTTGAGCTTAGCAATTACATATAAAAAAAATTATAATTTTAAATGTGCATTAATACAAACCTTTAGCCAAACTTGGCTTATCAAAATTAATATTATGCGAATTAATAAATCCTTGCCAGAATTTGGCATAGCAAAATAAATATTATACACATTATAATCTTTAGACACACTTTTCTTATCAATTAAACATACACTGATATAAATCTTGGCCAGAATTGTCTTATCAAATTAATATTATACAAAATAATATAAACTTAGCCAGACTTGCCTTATCAAAATTAATATTGTAATAATTATAATTCACTACTCATTCAGTAAATTTGTGTACTTAACATCCACCTCCTTCTGCCATGTCACATATAATTATTAAGTAATTAACTACTTAATGACTTCACTAATTACCTCCGGTTCAAGAAGGATCAACGGGCAAATTAAATGTGGAAAATTGCATTTATCTGAATGTAACTCATTATATACATAACAGAAAATGATAAAGATAATTCTTATTTATCAGAGTTACATAGACAAGTAGGAATTTGGGACACCTAGGTCGCAAAAATGTCCCCCTTCGATACCTACCACTGTCATAACCACAAGTTGCTCTGGACCTATTAATTAAATGAAATATACATACACCAGGAATACTGGTAAATATATAAATTTGTGGACTGTATATTAAAAATAATAAATGGTTATATATATTCACAATTACATAACAGAAGGAAAAATATATGTTAATATCACTCACCAATTTGACTGGATATTAAGCTGTATCATACTCAGAAAAACCTCACTAACTAAATTTATGAAAACACTGGCCAGAATTACACACAAATCTAGAGAGCATATCTGAAGTTCCTGGAGCTGTCTTGTCCAGTCGTCTGATATCTCAAGTTATGCAGGAATGCATATCCAACAATTTCGCCTCCTATTTGAGAGGTGTCAGCCCAATTTTAACCTCTAGAGCACGAAAATTCCTTCCCATTGAACTAACGTTGTATCCAATTCAAAACCAAGATGGCGAGTCTCGTCTGCGCAGACGCAGGCTTTCCGTTTTCTATGACAAATATTATTAAATACAGTATGGCCATCTATTTACATATAAATACTGAATTTCTGGAAAATATATAGAGTATTTTCCACACAGTATACTCTATCCCATCCCATGAACTTCTCACATCCTGTAAGGAAAGGAGATAGAAATACACAAGTCCCCTCGTATCCGAGGGGATGAATTCCAAAACCTACCGTGGATACCCGACACCACGGATAACATATACATATATGTATATATGTATATGTATCAGCTGTATGTGTGATTCTTGTAGGATTGTTGGCTCAAGTGGTAAGGTGATGCATACATTGTCCTGTCTCAGGAGGCGGTATAAGGTTCGTGGGGTCTAGTCCTGGCCTGCCGCATCCTATATTTTTAATATAGGATGGGGTCCACCTCTGCCGTTTGAATATTCCTCCTATTCGTCTCTCGACCTGCGGGTAGAGAGGACGCTTCTACAGTTTCTTTTGCACGCCACCTGGTGAGGAAACAGCATTAGCACCAAGATGGCGGACCATATGAACTGGCGCATAAATACTGTCTGCAGTGAGCTGGTCAGGGGATCTTTAAGCAGTGCCACGATAAACGTTCTCCTGGCAAGCATTATCAGGGACGTTTATGGCATCCCCAATGAAGAGTTGTACGGTGTGGTGCTGAATGGTATGTCAAGGGTCTTCGTGAAATTTATGAGGGCCTACTTCTACTCCAGCATCGTCGACGAATTTCAAGAAAGGAGGATGAGCGTCAATTCGGCAGTGGAAGTATGCTTGCATGATGTTTCCAAGTATTTTACTTGGGTGAAGGTGCGGAATGTACCTTTTTAAGCGACAGCATACAGCCTACAGGATGTGTTCAGTGGTTATGGGGGTGTACACTCGGCGAGCATGGGAATGTGGAGGAATGGCCCCTACGAGGGGCTGCCGGAAGGATCCTTCACACTGAAAATGACCCTGAGGCCGATACCATCGTATGTCACATTGCATAGCTATAGAACTCAGGTTTTTGTACACTATGCGGGGCAGAGGAGGACGTGCCATTTATGTGGCTCTTACGAGCACATTGTGGCACAATGCCCCAGGAGACAGGGCCCTAGGGGTCAAGAAAAAGCTTCTGAAGACAAGCAGTTAGAAGCCTTGGAAGCTATGACGGGTGATGTGGAAGGCCGGGGGAAGGGCCTATGGAGTGAGGAGGTTGAAAGAGCAGAGGTGGCTTTGGAGACGTGTGTTACACTACCAGAGGAAATGGGGAGGGGGGAATATTGCTGTCAGACAGACCGTTAGGTACTACAGATTTAGCTCAAGAATGGATTTTGGAGGCTGTGCTGAAGGATTTTTTGGAAGAGTCGGAGCATGGTGTGGAAAGCGACGAGAGGTTAGGTGATGTCTGGGTGATGGACGAACAGAAATGGGGTAAGGAGGACTTGAGTGAGGTTAGAATGGAGATCAATGTGGTGGTGGAGTTCCATCAAGAAGATGTGATTGACGAAGATGTGTGTGTAGAGGGTAGCTCCCGCAAGAGATCAACGGGGCATCAGACATGGACGAGGTCCTCACACTGGCGCAGCGGCCTGGGAAGAAGGTTTGGGCAGCTGTGGTGGAAACGGCAAGACCGGAAGGGGGGGATGGGCAATGGGAAGATCGGCGGGAAAGGACAGGGAGGGGTTGGAGGGCAGGAACGAGGGATTGCTAGAGATGGACTGAGACCTATGAAAGGAGGACCATGTAAGCCTCAGCAGCATAGGGGTAAGCCGCCATTCTTGTAATTTCAGGTGTGTGACTTTCAATGTAAACGGTCTTACGACCGAGGTCAAGAAGGTATGGTTAGAGTGGCTTTTAAGAAGATTTAGTATTGATGTCTGTTTTTTTTTTTTTCACTCCCACCTCCCTCATAACCCAAGACATATATATAAAATCAGTAACTATATACCCCACGGCATTCTCTACCATTTGATTCACCCCCCTATGTCTAAACTTAAAATCCTTAACACCTGTAACCCATCCCCACCCACTAACATAAACATCTTTCCTAACCAGACCCTTACTGCTTCAATACAATCTCAAAAATACACAGCGTGAAAAATAGTCTCCATGCATCCACACGCCTTGCATTCCCCACCCTCCCTGATCCTCCTATTGAATAAGACCATCCCAGACTGCAAGACCCCATGTAAAAATCTAAACATTACCTCTCGTACCCTGGGTTTCACTCGTAATTTATTCAGACGCCTTCATATATCACTCCAAGCATACACTGGATATGCACCTTCTACCGCCGCTACGACTGACTTGCAATCAAGTTCTTCAAGGACTCGCAATTTAATGCGTGATGGTTCTCTCACTGTTTTTAGAACCCTCAACATAGCCTCACCTAGTAATAACTCCCTACCCCCCACCACCGTTGCATATCCTCACGTATCCTCACGAGATATTGGTATAGCACTGCGTACCTTGTTCCAAGGTTCATAGGTTCGAGTCTCCTTCAGCCAGAGATCAGTGTTTGTGTATATTTCGCCTGCTCTTGCGAATTCCTTGCATTGTTAAAATCTCTAGTAAGGCTGATGCATGCAGGGGATGAGATGAAAAGCTGGCTGCCTTGGATCAACGTGTAGCGCAAGCTGCATGCCAAGGTATTGTCCAGTATGGGTAGATTGGTATAGCACTGCGTATGTGGAGAAATTTTCTCCAGGAGGGCGGTATCAGCCCCCTTCAGCCCCTTCAGCCCCTTTCAGCCCTGAGGGGCCCAGCCCTCTCAGAAGGGGCAAATATCTTGTTTACTGCTACAGCGAGTAATTGACCCCAGATGCAGTAACAATATGTGACGTGGCTCGACGCTCTGTGCGGTCCTGTGTTGCAAAGTGTAGCTTAATAAAAGACAGTTCATCTCTTAGCAAGACAATCAAGGAAAATCCTGCTCCCACTTTATTACCATAGTAAAGATAGTGGATATTGTTGTCTATGCTTAAGACAGCAAGATTTAAACATTCTGCTTTGCTTCATCGAGGAAGTGGCAAGGAAACAAAAGTACTAGGTCAGCTTTTCCTTTGTGCTGGGGGCAGTAACGGCGTGGGGTGCTGTGGCGTCTTCAGATTACTTTTGACTCTACTGAGAGTGACACTGACGCCAGGATAACCAACAAAGAACGATCTGTGCGTTAGTGTGAACAAAGTATCTCATAAAACACAATAAACGCTTAAGAGAAGTGTGATCAGCTTCTTTAGTGATAAGATTGTGAACAATAAAGACAAATCTTGTGGAACATAGTGTACCAGTGTGCGTATTCCTAGACTATGGAAGACGTGGACATCCAAGGACACTTCAGCTTCTATCAAGTCACCGATATCTGTTGAAGGTGTGAAGAACACCATAGCTCACGCTACAAGAGCAAGGTAGGTTTCGAATTTCTTGTAGTACGGGGGACTGCGCAGTTCATGAGTCGCAAGGAGTTTTTAATCAACCTATAGTCGGCAGTAAGGTGCAGACTTTTGAGTCCAAACAAGTATGTAATTTGTCAGCAGTCAGTGAATGAAATATGCTGACATAATACCCCCTAGGGGTAATTTATAATCTTACAAATTATAACTCATTTACAGCCCGTTGAGAGATGACTTCGACAGCTTCTCAAGACCTCGTCTGCAGGGGCGGCTGTGCAGGTGATGAGCTGTCTTTCTAAGTTAAGTACAAACTCTTTAAACTTAGCTGGTAATGCCATTTCTCAACAGCGTACCTTGTTCCAAGGTTCGTAGGTTCGAGTCTCCTTCAGCCAGAGATCAGTGTTTGTGTATATTTCGCCTGCTCTTGCGAATTCCTTGCGTGCATATATATATATATATATATATATATATATATATATATATATATATATATATATATATATATTATAATCAGTCGTTTTCGTTTAGACATACCTATCATAGTTAAATTGATAAATTACTCACACTAAGTTGAGAATTATCACTTGTTCACTGATGGGCAGCACTTGACGGCTTCTCTTAGTGTTTGCACAACTGTCACCATCGTTACTTTTGTGGTCATTATTAAGCAAAATTAAGAGTTATTTTTTGGGCCACAGATAATTGAAACAAAAGAAATCTGAATTCACAGATACAGGGCATACTGCATCACCTTCCGTAAAGTCAGTAGAGCGAGCGAGATCGCTAATGTTAATTCGTTGAGGTATCTTTATTGGAAACGTTTCGCTTACACAGTAGACTTCTTCCGTTGAATACAGAGGGAACAGCAGAAGCAGTAGTCGATTGAAGGAGCCTCCTGTGTAGGAGGAAAGTTTCGCAACAGATAGATACCTAAAGCATTATTCTCCAAAATTTATTTATTTATTTGGACATTATACATAGTTCAAGGAAATACAGTGGTTAAGTGTAACATGCCAAAAGCCCCTTGTATGCAGAGCATTATAGGCAGGCTTAAAATTAACTTAAGATTAACTAAGCAATGATATATTCAGTGGTGAACATAATTGTAAACAAAGAACAATTAAGCACAAATGAGTATTTCAAAGACATTTCATACTGTCATTTACTGTGTTGCTGTGCATTGAGTAGAATGGAGTATTCTGTTAGGTAATGTAATTAAGAAAAACAGTTTGATAGGGTCACAGGTTTATACATTTATGAGATAGTTATTCAATATTTATTTGTGCAAGAAAGGTATAAAATACCGACAATATGAAAGTTAAGACACATGTGCAACATCTGGATATCTTTATTGTAGACGTTTCGCCATCCAGTGGCTTTATCAATACAGATTCTAGGACATAATAGGAAGACAGTAGAACTATATACAAAAGATGAGGTAATCAGTCCCTCGGCCTTGGAGTTAGTGTTCGGTAAGACATATGCAACAGTTAGGTATATTTATTTTGAAACGTTTCGCCTACACAGTAGGCTTCTTCAGTCGAGTACAGAAAAGTTGATAGAAGCAGAAGATACTTGAAGACGATGTAATCAGTCCATCACCCTTAAAGTTTTGAGGTGGTCAGTCCCTCAGTCTGGAGAAGAGCATTGTTCCGTTGTCTGAAACAATATGAAGTTGAAGTGACAGAATCGGGCCTTATATAGTGCCAGGAGGTGAGACGTAGGTTGATTTGGGAGGGCAGGTCCTTCTCAAACCCAGCCGTTCTCACTAGTAGAGGTTGTCGAAGTAGATGGTCTGTACCAAGATACCCTTGTGTTGCAGTGTCTGACAGAATGAACATTAAAATGGTATAAAATACCGACAGATTGTTAGGTAAGACACATATGCAACAGTTAGGTATATTTATTTTGAAACGTTTCGCCTACACAGTAGGCTTCTTCAGTCGAGTACAGAAAAGTTGATAGAAGCAGAAGATACTTGAAGACGATGTAATCAGTCCATCACCCTTAAAGTTTTGAGGTGGTCAGTCCCTCAGTCTGGAGAAGAGCATTGTTCCGTTGTCTGAAACAATATGAAGTTGAAGTGACAGAATCGGGCCTTATATAGTGCCAGGAGGTGAGACGTAGGTTGATTTGGGAGGGCAGGTCCTTCTCAAACCCAGCCGTTCTCACTAGTAGAGGTTGTCGAAGTAGATGGTCTGTACCAAGATACCCTTGTGTTGCAGTGTCTGACAGAATGAACATTAAAATGGTATAAAATACCGACAGTTAGTGTTCGGTAAGACACATATGCAACAGTTAGGTATATTTATTTTGAAACGTTTCGCCTACACAGTAGGCTTCTTCAGTCGAGTACAGAAAAGTTGATAGAAGCAGAAGATACTTGAAGACGATGTAATCAGTCCATCACCCTTAAAGTTTTGAGGTGGTCAGTCCCTCAGTCTGGAGAAGAGCATTGTTCCGTTGTCTGAAACAATATGAAGTTGAAGTGACAGAATCGGGCCTTATATAGTGCCAGGAGGTGAGACGTAGGTTGATTTGGGAGGGCAGGTCCTTCTCAAACCCAGCCGTTCTCACTAGTAGAGGTTGTCGAAGTAGATGGTCTGTACCAAGATACCCTTGTGTTGCAGTGTCTGACAGAATGAACATTAAAATGGTATAAAATACCGACAGATTGTTAGGTAAGACACATATGCAACAGTTAGGTATATTTATTTTGAAACGTTTCGCCTACACAGTAGGCTTCTTCAGTCGAGTACAGAAAAGTTGATAGAAGCAGAAGATACTTGAAGACGATGTAATCAGTCCATCACCCTTAAAGTTTTGAGGTGGTCAGTCCCTCAGTCTGGAGAAGAGCATTGTTCCGTTGTCTGAAACAATATGAAGTTGAAGTGACAGAATCGGGCCTTATATAGTGCCAGGAGGTGAGACGTAGGTTGATTTGGGAGGGCAGGTCCTTCTCAAACCCAGCCGTTCTCACTAGTAGAGGTTGTCGAAGTAGATGGTCTGTACCAAGATACCCTTGTGTTGCAGTGTCTGACAGAATGAACATTAAAATGGTATAAAATACCGACAGATTGTTAGGTAAGACACATATGCAACATATGTCTTACCTAACAATCTGTCGGTATTTTATACCATTTTAATGTTCAGTTAGTGTTCACAGCATCGTGAACACTAACTCCAAGGCCGAGGGACTGATTACCTCATCTTTTGTATATAGTTCTACTGTCTTCCTATTATGTCCTAGAATCTGTATTGATAAAGCCACTGGATGGCGAAACGTCTACAATAAAGATATCCAGATGTTGCACATGTGTCTTAACTTTCAATATTTATTTATTTGTGGGTGAGTAAGTGGTTTTTAAGAGACTTGAATTTATAAACACTGTTTTTTATATTCACAGGTAATGAATTCCAGATTTTTGGGCCTTTTAGGGGGGATTCGTGCAATTTCCGCGCGCGCTCAACCAAAAATCGAAAAATTATGGAAGTTGAGTTATATATACCGAAAAATAGCTTAACTCTTTGGCAACACAATGGTACCAGAATCAATGTTCTACGACGTTTCTACAAGAAATTAGTCATTTATATCAGGTATTGTGACTGTGATATTGGTAGCGAGTCTGCTCACAGCCCATATATATTTTGGAAATATTTCCTTGTTTTTTATCGCTTTTTCTTGCAATATTCTTTCTAATAATGAGGTATGCCACGAAACATCTAAGGTGGCAAATTGCTTTAATTCATACTACACATCTGTTGCATCAACACTAGTAAGTAAACTACCAGCTGCATCAAATACCTTTAACACAGACTCTGATAAATTTCAAACATACTATACCAATAAAGGAGTAACCCCAAACAGTTGTCATCTAGTAAGTGTATCTCATGACTTTATTCAAAAAGAACTAAGCAGGTTAAACCCAACTAAGAGCACAGGCCCTGATAACATCCCGTCTAAGTTCCTAAAAGATGGTGCTTCTGAACTGTCAATCCTTATTGCTCACATAATAAATCTATCAATCACCACTAATACCGTACCGGAGGGGTTCAAGGAGGCCAGAGTTACTCCTGTCTTCAAGAAAAATAGTAGGTCTGATGTAAGCAACTATAGGCCTGTTAGTATACTCAGTATAATATCTAAAATTCTAGAGAGGGCGGTGTATTCTCAAGTAGTTAAGTACCTTAATGGCAACAACATTCTCCATAGCTATCAATCGGGCTTTAGAAGATCCTACTCAACCGACACCTCCCTTATTAATCTGATGGATTACCTGAGAACTGAAATGTCAAAGGGGAACCTCATAGGTATGGTAACCTTAGACCTGCAAAAGACCTTCGATACTGTCAACCACAATATATTATGTAATAAACTTCAAGCTATCGGTATAGGTTCTGTAGACTGGTTTAAGTCCTACCTTAGCAACAGGAGACAAATAGTCAAAATCAACAAAACAGAATCAGAACCCCTGCCGATAACATGTGGAGTTCCCCAAGGTAGTATTCTGGGTCCCTTATTATTCTTATGTTATGTCAATGATATGCCTATCAGTGTCAAGTGCAAACTCCTACTGTATGCAGATGACAGTGCTCTGTTAGTGTCAGGTAAAGACCCACAAGATATTGCTAATGTTTTAACACTGGAACTGGAGTCCTGCAGCAAATGGTTAGTAGACAACAAACTATCATTACACCTAGGGAAAACTGAAGCCATTCTCTTTGGCACGAAACATAAACTGAGAAGGGTAAATAATTTTAATGTTCAATGTAATGGGGAGCCCATCACTTTGGTTTCATCAGTAAAATATTTAGGAATCCTCTTTGACCCATGCATGTCAGGAGAATTGATAGGGAACAGTGTAGTAAAGAAAGCGAATGCACAGACAAGCACAGTGTCTACCTACTGAGGCTCGCAGGACCCTATTGTCTAGCCCTTATACAATGCCATATGGATTACACTTGCTCTTCTTGGTACTCTGCCTTGACAAAAAAACTGAAAGATAGACTGCAAATCACCCAGAACAAAATCGTAAGATTCATCCTGGGGCTGGGACCAAGAGAACATGTAGGCCAGGATGAATTACAGCAGTTGGATATGCTGAATGTTGAAGACAGAGTAAAACAACTGAAGCTAAATCATGTTTATAAAATTGCTCACAAACAATGTCCAGAATATCTTGCTGTCAATTTTGTCAAGGTTGGGAACCAAAGCAATCATAGTACTAGGGGGAGAGAGCACAACTTTGTAGTACCCACAGTCAGTGGCCAGGCTTCAAACACCTTTTATTGTACAGCAATAAAGGAATGGAACAGACTACCCGCACATGTCAAAGCCAGTCATAGCATGAACCAGTTCAAGAAGACTGCCAAAAGGTGTCTGATGAATGTAGCTACAGAAAGGGAGGGGAATGATTTTCTATTTTTTAGCTAACATACGTGTAAATTTTACCTTATTCCTAGTAATGACCCTCGTATTGTAGATAGTCTTAATGACCTTGGTGTAGTAGATAGTCTTTTTAGTATGATAATAAGATGTTATCTTCATTGTAGAATAATAAGAAAATATTATAACCTTTATATTATAATAAGGTAAAAGGACCCCAATGGAAATAAGTCACTCTGTCTGACTTTTTTGGGTTATCCCAGGTTCACTACACATATGCTGCTATGTATGATAATTCTATGTAACTGTATTTGTGTATACCTGAATAAACTTACTTACTTAATATAATAACTGACTATTTGGCATCATAAAACAGAAGGCGGAGCTTATCCGTAGACTTAGAGACAAACAGGAACCACATGGGAATGCTCGGCAGTGTTCCCGCTCCCGAGAGAGCCAGGAGAAATCACTTCATTATTACGCTTATATCAGCTTATATATAAACTCCACGGCTTATTTATCTATCAGAATTGATCTAATATGATATAATAAACACTCTAAATAACATACAAACATGTTATATACTCTAAACTGAAAAAAAATAGGCCGTAATATGGCGAGAGATTATCGGGAATATTTCGATATAAATGAGTTACTGCTCTCCATGTCGTATTCTTTGGTCTCTGAGTAAGAGAAAACGATGTTTTGAAGAGGATAACTGCACTAGAACATCAGTTTACTAAGAAATGCACCCAAACAAACGCGATTTTCGCGAAATTTCTTTTTTTTTTGAGACGGTGGGCCGGCCGGCTCCCGGCCGATATCTCGGAAGTAACTTATTCACCTAAGGTATCTATTTCTGCCTTTATTACTTAATTAAATGGAATAATAATCAAATAAATTGTAGAATAATGATTTCTCTAATTTTCTCCAAGCTATTTTTGGAAATATTCTAAATACTTTCGGAGTTATGTGGGAGGAAAGGGCAGATTTTTTTGCAACATTCCAGGAACTAACAAACTTTATTTTTTTGTGAAATAAAGATAAGTTATTTAGAGGAAAGGCGTTGGGTAAACTTCGTATAAGCATTGCTCTCTCGGCACCAAGTGTCCAAACAACCTTATGTCTTCCCATATAGGAATAAATCGCCCCTCAAGGGCATTTTCAGCAAATCAGTCCTTTTTCAGTCTTTTCTCAGTTGTCGTTTGAGGTATATTTTTGATAAATATTTTCAAGAAAGAGTGAAAACACTTTGTCTTGTGCACCAAAACTGAAGGAAATCGGACGGTAAACAAAAAAGCTACATTTTTTTGGACGAGGGCCCCCTTATGTGCATTGAGTTTTTGCATAGTGTGAGATGGACACGAACGTCAGTGATCTGTGTCTTGTGTTATGGTCATGTGTTCTGTTGAGGTTGGTAAGGAGACTTCTGAGGGGAGGGTTTATATCAGAGTTAAGTGTTCTGTGTATGTAGTAGGTACAATAATAAGTATGGATGTTTTGTATTGTGAGTAGGTTTAGTCTTGAATATTGGTGGAGTGTGCTGCATGTAGTGGGAATTTATCATTCTGACTGCA
The DNA here is from genome assembly GCF_038502225.1 of Cherax quadricarinatus. NCBI lineage: Eukaryota > Metazoa > Arthropoda > Malacostraca > Decapoda > Parastacidae > Cherax > Cherax quadricarinatus. Next base: position 21,226,224 of record NC_091367.1, read on the forward strand.
GCATTTTGTTGGGTAATTAATGGTCTTAGATGGTTTGTTGTTGAGCCCCATGCACAAATTCCATAGGTGAGATAGGGGTAAATAAGTGAGTGATATAGGGCCAGGAGGGCTGACTGTGGAACATAGTACCGTATCTTCGATAGTATGCCTTCGATAGTGTGCCCTCTTCTGAAATTTGTCCTTGATAGCGGCTACATAACACAAAGGCATGGCACAAGGCACAAAACCCATTGACATCTAGCCTTGATTGTCGGCTCGGGTCATCCGACACAGGTGAGATAAGTGGGGCAGCACTGATCTTAAACAGATTTTTCATTCAATCCTGCACTTGTACTTACACTGGTCCCCTTCCACTTGTAAGTGACTCGCAATCTGCTACACCATTCTAACAGCCGTTCCCCAGTTATCACCTCACCAACCTTTCATGGTAGTTCTCTTCTAGCGACTCAACTGCTTCACAAGTGTTATGGTGGTCAGAGGATCACAGTACCTCTGTTCGTCAGAATCTCTACTCGTGTTAGGACCACTGTCTACTCAGTGTGTCAACAGTGACGTCCACTTGTAACAATCCTCCCCCACCATCGTCATCAACAACGTCTCAGCGTTCCAAACCATGACTGAGCTACATGCCCAGAACATCAGCACGGCACCATTCTCCACTACATAACTGTGTACATACTAACTTGTCACTAATTATTCATATATTTCATTTTTCATTTCTTTGCTTCATGTAGGATTAATTTCACGTTTAAGTGCTATATAGTCTTTATTAGTATTACATATTAATAAAATTCAAAATCTTATTACCTTATCATTGATTTTTTATCTTTACATTTCCATAAGGAAGAACCAGCCTTATCAAAAACTCTAGAGGGTCTGATAGGGATGCTGAACCCTCCCAATTTGAACTAAACAATTTACAATTCGAGACATATCAATAAATTTACACTTAGTTATAAATCAAAATCTAAAAGGAGCAGTGTTACAATGTCATACCTATATGATTAATAAAATAATTTTTCTCCTATTATGTAAATCAGATTTAAAAATGTATACATGCGAAATCACCATATATGAGACTCGGTTTTTGTATGTACAGTGCTGCTGGCTTCTTAAACATTATTAACATTTTTGGGTTACAATTTGATATTAGAATCACATAGTTTTACGTACAGATATTTATTTCTTGAACCAGAATTTTTCTTTCCTTTTTGTATATATCGATGCCTACGAATGATAATGAAGAAGAGAAAAAAATAATTATCCAAACACATGTGGCAGTTTTCAAGGAATGGCTATTATACTGAGAATAATAATGGGTTAACAACGTCACATGCCAGTAATAAATGTCACAAGTTATGGTGACGTCGGATTTCATCTTCCATTTCAACCGAATCTAATAAAATTTCTCAGGGAAGCTCTCACAGGTCTAACATCCAGCACTGACTCGCTGGTTTCAGAGGATGATGCTGGGTGTCCGACAAATCCATCACGTTTGCCGAATCTCAGAAAGTTGCGGTTGCGGCCGAAGCGCAAAAAGCCTCGGCTATACCCACGTTTGTTTACGTCCTTTGTATCCTCAGAAGAGAATTCGTTAATCATTTCATCATCTGGGCTGATATCTCTGGCCCAGGCGGAGGGGCTGTAATAAGGTAGTGATACATATACACCTGGAACAGCTCTCTTCCAGCGCTGAGAAGTTATCTTCCCTGATTCTGAGGAATTATTGTGGGACGATGACACGTTTCTCTGTACTTGTGTGGTTGAGGGTTCAGATGTAGTTTCCAGGGACTTGGATTTCACGCCGCAGCCATCGTGTGACAGGGAACTGAGCTGACAGTCGACGGAGCGACCGAACCTCAGGAAATCGCGTGAAGGATCACGACCGAAACGTAGGAAGTTGCGACTTCGCTTCTCAATCATGTCAGTGAGTTCCTCGTTGCCATTGTTGTGGTAGTCGTCGTAGTCACTGCGTCCGAATCTGGCAGCACGGAAATGTTAGTTTAATTATACATTTTGTGATTATGTGGTGTGCTTGGTTTTTAAGAGTTTTCGTTATTTTACTTGCAATGGTTCGGTAATATATTTCCAGTGAATTTGCAAATTTAATTAAAAAGTTTATGTAAAGTTTAATTTCATTTATTAGTTGCTCTTTCCTATTATATATTCTAGTCACAATAAGATAAAAATTGAAGTTAATATATTCAACGCTTTCATATTTTGAAAATTTAGATTCCATAATTAAGTAAAATGTTTATATTAAAAATTAGAAGTCAAAAAATCCGAACAGAAATTTGGAGTAAACGATTTTTAATCTCAACTGACCTGAGGAAATTGCGGCCTCTTTTGTTCTCCACATTATTGCTACCAGATACGGAGAAGAAAAAGAAAAAAATAGATAATTAAAAGTGAATAGAATGATTATTAAAATAAGTTATTGAATCTGTGGATGAAAACAAAAATTACCAAGTTGAAAATTATTCCAGTCCTCTCCAAGATATACTTTGTCCTGTATTAATTCCTACAAATATTTGAATGCTCTCTCCCGTATATACACTTTTCCCTAAATTATCACTACATGCAATTACATCTACATAAATATTTTGATTAAACTGAGTGAGAAACATAAACGTAGTGAGAATAATCAGGATGACGAAGGTTTATGCGGATTTTCTAAGTAGTCAGACACGGTTGTAATGAAAATTCAGAGACAATGAGAAAGAAATACCTGGCGTTGTGCACTTCCAACGATTAGTTCATTGACCATGACAGCGCCCGTCACCAAGTGGCACATTGACCATGCCAGTGCCCGTCACCAAGTGGCACATTGACCATGCCAGTGCCCGTCACCAAGTGGCACATTGACCATGCCAGTGCCCGTCACCAAGTGGCACATTGACCATGCCAGTGCCCGTCACCAAGTGGCACATTGACCATGACAGTGCCCGTCACCAAGTGGCACATTGACCATGCCAGTGCCCGTCACCAAGTGGCACATTGACCATGACAGTGCCCGTCACCAAGTGGCACATTGACCATGCCAGTGCCCGTCACCAAGTGGCACATTGACCATGCCAGTGCCCGTCACCAAGTGGCACATTGACCATGACAGTGCCCGTCACCAAGTGGCACATTGACCATGCCAGTGCCCGTCACCAAGTGGCACATTGACCATGCCAGTGCCCGTCACCAAGTGGCACATTGACCATGACAGTGCCCGTCACCAAGTGGCACATTGACCATGACAGTGCCCGTCACCAAGTGGCACATTGACCATGACAGTGCCCGTCACCAAGTGGCACATTGACCATGACAGTGCCCGTCACCAAGTGGCACATTGACCATGACAGCGCCCGTCACCAAGTGGCACATTGACCATGACAGTGCCCGTCACCAAGTGGCACATTGACCATGACAGTGCCCGTCACCAAGTGGCACATTGACCATGACAGCGCCCGTCACCAAGTGGCACATTGACCATGACAGCGCCCGTCACCAAGTGGCACATTGACCATGACAGTGCCCGTCACCAAGTGGCACATTGACCATGACAGTGCCCGTCACCAAGTGGCACATTGACCATGACAGTGCCCGTCACCAAGTGGCACATTGACCATGACAGTGCCCGTCACCAAGTGGCACATTGACCATGACAGTGCCCGTCACCAAGTGGCACATTGACCATGACAGTGCCCGTCACCAAGTGGCACATTGACCATGACAGTGCCCGTCACCAAGTGGCACATTGACCATGACAGCGCCCGTCACCAAGTGGCACATTGACCATGACAGTGCCCGTCACCAAGTGGCACATTGACCATGCCAGTGCCCGTCACCAAGTGGCACATTGACCATGCCAGTGCCCGTCACCAAGTGGCACATTGACCATGACAGTGCCCGTCACCAAGTGGCACATTGACCATGCCAGTGCCCGTCACCAAGTGGCACATTGACCATGCCAGTGCCCGTCACCAAGTGGCACATTGACCATGCCAGTGCCCGTCACCAAGTGGCACATTGACCATGACAGTGCCCGTCACCAAGTGGCACATTGACCATGACAGTGCCCGTCACCAAGTGGCACATTGACCATGCCAGTGCCCGTCACCAAGTGGCACATTGACCATGCCAGTGCCCGTCACCAAGTGGCACATTGACCATGCCAGTGCCCGTCACCAAGTGGCACATTGACCATGCCAGTGCCCGTCACCAAGTGGCACATTGACCATGACAGCGCCCGTCACCAAGTGGCACATTGACCATGACAGCGCCCGTCACCAAGTGGCACATTGACCATGACAGTGCCCGTCACCAAGTGGCACATTGACCATGCCAGTGCCCGTCACCAAGTGGCACATTGACCATGACAGTGCCCGTCACCAAGTGGCACATTGACCATGACAGCGCCCGTCACCAAGTGGCACATTGACCATGACAGTGCCCGTCACCAAGTGGCACATTGACCATGCCAGTGCCCGTCACCAAGTGGCACATTGACCATGACAGTGCCCGTCACCAAGTGGCACATTGACCATGACAGTGCCCGTCACCAAGTGGCACATTGACCATGCCAGTGCCCGTCACCAAGTGGCACATTGACCATGCCAGTGCCCGTCACCAAGTGGCACATTGACCATGACAGTGCCCGTCACCAAGTGGCACATTGACCATGACAGTGCCCGTCACCAAGTGGCACATTGACCATGACAGTGCCCGTCACCAAGTGGCACATTGACCATGACAGTGCCCGTCACCAAGTGGCACATTGACCATGACAGTGCCCGTCACCAAGTGGCACATTGACCATGACAGTGCCCGTCACCAAGTGGCACATTGACCATGACAGTGCCCGTCACCAAGTGGCACATTGACCATGACAGTGCCCGTCACCAAGTGGCACATTGACCATGACAGTGCCCGTCACCAAGTGGCACATTGACCATGACAGTGCCCGTCACCAAGTGGCACATTGACCATGACAGTGCCCGTCACCAAGTGGCACATTGACCATGACAGTGCCCGTCACCAAGTGGCACATTGACCATGACAGTGCCCGTCACCAAGTGGCACATTGACCATGACAGTGCCCGTCACCAAGTGGCACATTGACCATGACAGTGCCCGTCACCAAGTGGCACATTGACCATGACAGCGCCCGTCACCAAGTGGCACATTGACCATGACAGTGCCCGTCACCAAGTGGCACATTGACCATGACAGTGCCCGTCACCAAGTGGCACATTGACCATGACAGTGCCCGTCACCAAGTGGCACATTGACCATGACAGTGCCCGTCACCAAGTGGCACATTGACCATGCCAGTGCCCGTCACCAAGTGGCACATTGACCATGACAGTGCCCGTCACCAAGTGGCACATTGACCATGACAGCGCCCGTCACCAAGTGGCACATTGACCATGACAGTGCCCGTCACCAAGTGGCACATTGACCATGACAGTGCCCGTCACCAAGTGGCACATTAACCATGCCAGTGCCCGTCACCAAGTGGCACATTGACCATGACAGTGCCCGTCACCAAGTGGCACATTGACCATGACAGCGCCCGTCACCAAGTGGCACATTGACCATGACAGTGCCCGTCACCAAGTGGCACATTGACCATGACAGTGCCCGTCACCAAGTGGCACATTGACCATGACAGTGCCCGTCACCAAGTGGCACATTGACCATGACAGTGCCCGTCACCAAGTGGCACATTGACCATGACAGTGCCCGTCACCAAGTGGCACATTGACCATGACAGTGCCCGTCACCAAGTGGCACATTGACCATGCCAGTGCCCGTCACCAAGTGGCACATTGACCATGACAGTGCCCGTCACCAAGTGGCACATTGACCATGACAGCGCCCGTCACCAAGTGGCACATTGACCATGACAGTGCCCGTCACCAAGTGGCACATTGACCATGACAGTGCCCGTCACCAAGTGGCACATTGACCATGACAGTGCCCGTCACCAAGTGGCACATTGACCATGACAGTGCCCGTCACCAAGTGGCACATTGACCATGACAGTGCCCGTCACCAAGTGGCACATTGACCATGACAGTGCCCGTCACCAAGTGGCACATTGACCATGCCAGTGCCCGTCACCAAGTGGCACATTGACCATGCCAGTGCCCGTCACCAAGTGGCACATTGACCATGCCAGTGCCCGTCACCAAGTGGCACATTGACCATGACAGTGCCCGTCACCAAGTGGCACATTGACCATGCCAGTGCCCGTCACCAAGTGGCACATTGACCATGACAGCGCCCGTCACCAAGTGGCACATTGACCATGACAGTGCCCGTCACCAAGTGGCACATTGACCATGACAGTGCCCGTCACCAAGTGGCACATTGACCATGACAGCGCCCGTCACCAAGTGGCACATTGACCATGACAGCGCCCGTCACCAAGTGGCACATTGACCATGACAGTGCCCGTCACCAAGTGGCACATTGACCATGACAGTGCCCGTCACCAAGTGGCACATTGACCATGACAGTGCCCGTCACCAAGTGGCACATTGACCATGACAGTGCCCGTCACCAAGTGGCACATTGACCATGACAGTGCCCGTCACCAAGTGGCACATTGACCATGACAGTGCCCGTCACCAAGTGGCACATTGACCATGACAGTGCCCGTCACCAAGTGGCACATTGACCATGACAGTGCCCGTCACCAAGTGGCACATTGACCATGACAGTGCCCGTCACCAAGTGGCACATTGACCATGCCAGTGCCCGTCACCAAGTGGCACATTGACCATGCCAGTGCCCGTCACCAAGTGGCACATTGACCATGACAGTGCCCGTCACCAAGTGGCACATTGACCATGACAGTGCCCGTCACCAAGTGGCACATTGACCATGACAGTGCCCGTCACCAAGTGGCACATTGACCATGACAGTGCCCGTCACCAAGTGGCACATTGACCATGACAGTGCCCGTCACCAAGTGGCACATTGACCATGACAGTGCCCGTCACCAAGTGGCACATTGACCATGACAGTGCCCGTCACCAAGTGGCACATTGACCATGACAGTGCCCGTCACCAAGTGGCACATTGACCATGACAGTGCCCGTCACCAAGTGGCACATTGACCATGACAGTGCCCGTCACCAAGTGGCACATTGACCATGACAGTGCCCGTCACCAAGTGGCACATTGACCATGACAGTGCCCGTCACCAAGTGGCACATTGACCATGACAGTGCCCGTCACCAAGTGGCACATTGACCATGACAGTGCCCGTCACCAAGTGGCACATTGACCATGACAGTGCCCGTCACCAAGTGGCACATTGACCATGACAGTGCCCGTCACCAAGTGGCACATTGACCATGACAGTGCCCGTCACCAAGTGGCACATTGACCATGACAGTGCCCGTCACCAAGTGGCACATTGACCATGACAGTGCCCGTCACCAAGTGGCACATTGACCATGACAGTGCCCGTCACCAAGTGGCACATTGACCATGACAGTGCCCGTCACCAAGTGGCACATTGACCATGACAGTGCCCGTCACCAAGTGGCACATTGACCATGACAGTGCCCGTCACCAAGTGGCACATTGACCATGACAGTGCCCGTCACCAAGTGGCACATTGACCATGCCAGTGCCCGTCACCAAGTGGCACATTGACCATGACAGTGCCCGTCACCAAGTGGCACATTGACCATGACAGTGCCCGTCACCAAGTGGCACATTGACCATGACAGTGCCCGTCACCAAGTGGCACATTGACCATGCCAGTGCCCGTCACCAAGTGGCACATTGACCATGACAGTGCCCGTCACCAAGTGGCACATTGACCATGACAGTGCCCGTCACCAAGTGGCACATTGACCATGCCAGTGCCCGTCACCAAGTGGCACATTGACCATGACAGTGCCCGTCACCAAGTGGCACATTGACCATGACAGTGCCCGTCACCAAGTGGCACATTGACCATGACAGTGCCCGTCACCAAGTGGCACATTGACCATGACAGTGCCCGTCACCAAGTGGCACATTGACCATCAGTGCCCGTCACCAAGTGGCACATTGACCATGCCAGTGCCCGTCACCAAGTGGCACATTGACCATGCCAGTGCCCGTCACCAAGTGGCACACCATGCCAGTGCCCGTCACCAAGTGGCACATTGACCATGACAGTGCCCGTCACCAAGTGGCACATTGACCATGACAGTGCCCGTCACCAAGTGGCACATTGACCATGACAGTGGCACATTGACCATGACAGCGCCCGTCACCAAGTGGCACATTGACCATGGCACATTGACCATGACCATGACAGTGCCCGTCACCAAGTGGCACATTGACCATGACAGTGCCCGTCACCAAGTGGCACAGTGCCCGTCACCAAGTGGCACATTGACCATGACAGTGCCCGTCACCAAGTGGCACATTGACCATGACAGAGCCCGTCACCAAGTGGCACATTGACCATGACAGTGCCCGTCACCAAGTGGCACATTGACCATGACAGTGCCCGTCACCAACACATTGACCATGACAGCGCCCGTCACCAAGTGGCACATTGACCATGACAGTGCCCGTCACCAAGTGGCACATTGACCATGACAGTGCCCGTCACCAAGTGGCACATTGACCATGACAGTGCCCGTCACCAAGTGGCACATTGACCATGACAGTGCCCGTCACCAAGTGGCACATTGACCATGACAGCGCCCGTCACCAAGTGGCACATTGACCATGACAGCGCCCGTCACCAAGTGGCACATTGACCATGACAGCGCCCGTCACCAAGTGGCACATTGACCATGACAGCGCCCGTCACCAAGTGGCACATTGACCATGACAGTGCCCGTCACCAAGTGGCACATTGACCATGACAGTGCCCGTCACCAAGTGGCACATTGACCATGACAGTGCCCGTCACCAAGTGGCACATTGACCATGACAGTGCCCGTCACCAAGTGGCACATTGACCATGACAGTGCCCGTCACCAAGTGGCACATTGACCATGACAGCGCCCGTCACCAAGTGGCACACATGCCAGTGTCACCAACCATGACAGCGCCCGTCACCAAGTGGCACATTGACCATGACAGCGCCCGTCACCAAGTGGCACATTGACCATGCCAGTGCCCGTCACCAAGTGGCACATTGACCATGACAGTGCACATTGACCATGACCATCACCAAGTGGCACATTGACCATGACAGTGCCCGTCACCAAGTGGCACATTGACCATGACAGTGCCCGTCACCAAGTGGCACATTGACCATGCCAGTGCCCGTCACCAAGTGGCACATTGACCATGACAGTGCCCGTCACCAAGTGGCACATTGACCATGACAGTGCCCGTCACCAAGTGGCACATTGACCATGACAGTGCCCGTCACCAAAGTGGCACATTGACCATGACAGCGCCCGTCACCAAGTGGCACATTGACCATGCCAGTGCCCGTCACCAAGTGGCACATTGACCATGCCAGTGCCCGTCACCAAGTGGCACATTGACCATGACAGTGCCCGTCACCAAGTGGCACATTGACCATGACAGTGCCCGTCACCAAGTGGCACATTGACCATGACAGTGCCCGTCACCAAGTGGCACATTGACCATGACAGTGCCCGTCACCAATTGGCCATTCAGCCGTGACAGTGCCCGTCACCGTGGCGTGGCCATGACGATGCCCCGTCTGCGTGGCGCATTATTATGACGGTGCCCATGCCGTGGCACATTGACCATGCAAGTGCCCGTCACCGTGGCATTGACCATGAGCGGTGCCGTCTGCGTGCTTTATTGGCCATCGACCAGTGCGTCACCAAGTGGCGTGTGTGCATGCCAGTGCCCGTCTGCGGTAACGACCTCACCGCGGTGCCCGTCACCGTGGCACATTGACCATGACGGTGCCGCCCGTCTGCGTGGCACATTAACCATGCCGGTGCCCGTCACCAAGTGGCATTGGCCATGACGGTCTCCCGTCACCAGTGGCACGTATTATGGTGCCCGTCACCAAGTGGCACGGTGACCATGCCAGTGCCCGTCACCGTGGCTGATGACCATGACAGTGCCCGTCACCGTGGCGTGTGCAACGTGCCCGTCACCGTGCGGTAACCTGTAATGATGCCCCGTCACCAAAGTGGCACATTGACCATGACAGTGCCCGTCACCAAGTGGCACATTGACCATGACAGCGCCCGTCACCAAGTGGCACATTGACCATGACAGTGCCCGTCACCAAGTGGCACATTGACCATGACAGTGCCCGTCACCAAGTGGCACATTGACCATGACAGTGCCCGTCACCAAGTGGCACATTGACCATGACAGTGCCCGTCACCAAGTGGCACATTGACCATGCCAGTGCCCGTCACCAAGTGGCACATTGACCATGACAGTGCCCGTCACCAAGTGGCACTTTGACCATGACAGTGCCCGTCACCAAGTGGCACATTGACCATGCCAGTGCCCGTCACCAAGTGGCACATTGACCATGCCAGTGCCCGTCACCAAGTGGCACATTGACCATGACAGTGCCCGTCACCAAGTGGCACATTGACCATGACAGTGCCCGTCACCAAGTGGCACATTGACCATGCCAGTGCCCGTCACCAAGTGGCACATTGACCATGACAGCGCCCGTCACCAAGTGGCACATTGACCATGACAGCGCCCGTCACCAAGTGGCACATTGACCATGACAGCGCCCGTCACCAAGTGGCACATTGACCATGACAGCGCCCGTCACCAAGTGGCACATTGACCATGATTGACCATGACAGTGCCCGTCACCAAGTGGCACATTGACCATGACAGTGCCCGTCACCAAGTGGCACATTGACCATTCACCATAATGATGCCCTTCGCGCTTTACATTAACCATGACAGCGCCCGTCACTGCGTGCGTGACCGCCAGTGCCCGTCACCAAGTGCGCATTCACCGCGACAGTGCCGTCGATGCACATTGACCATGACAGTGCCCGTCTTTTCAAGTGGCATTGACCATGCACCGGTGCCCGTCGCCGGTGGCACCGATGAACCATGACAGTGCCCGTCACCGTCTTTACATTGACCATGACGGTGCCCGTCACCGTGCTTGGTAACCATGACGGTGCCCGTCACCGGTGGCACATTGACCATGACGGTGCCGTCACCGGTAGCACGTGGCCGCGACGGTGCCCGTCACCCGTGGCACAATGACGGCCGTCACCGTGTAACATTGGCCATGGCGAATTGCCGTCTGCAGTGGCACGATGACCATGACAGTGCCCGTCACCGGCACGTGACGCGACGATGCCCGTACCCCGTGCTTTATTGACTGCGCCGCAGTCCATCACCAGTGGCGCCGTCACCAAGTGGCACATTGACCATGACAGCGCCCGTCACCAAGTGGCACATTGACCATGCCAGTGCCCGTCACCAAGTGGCACATTGACCATGACAGCGCCCGTCACCAAGTGGCACATTGACCATGCCAGTGCCCGTCACCAAGTGGCACATTGACCATGACAGCGCCCGTCACCAAGTGGCACATTGACCATGACAGCGCCCGTCACCAAGTGGCACATTGACCATGACAGCGCCCGTCACCAAGTGGCACATTGACCATGACAGCGCCCGTCACCAAGTGGCACATTGACCATGCCAGTGCCCGTCACCAAGTGGCACATTGACCATGCCAGTGCCCGTCACCAAGTGGCACATTGACCATGCCAGTGCCCCTCCTCACGCGGCACATTTACCATGAAAGGGCCCCTCCTCATGTGGCACATTGACCATGACAGCGCCCGTCACCAAGTGGCACATTGACCATGCCAGTGCCCCTCCTCACGCGGCACATTGACCATGAAAGGGCCCCTCCTCATGTGGCACATTTACCATGAAAGGGCCCCTCCTCATGTGGCACATTCACCATGACAGTGCCCCTTCTCATGTGGCACATTAACCATGACAGCGCCCGTCACCAAGTGGCACATTGACCATGCCAGTGCCCCTCCTCACGCGGCACATTTACCATGAAAGGGCCCCTCCTCATGTGGCACATTCACCATGACAGAGCCCCTCCTCATGTGGCACATTCAAAATGAGTGTCCCTCCTCACGTGGCACTTTCTGCCTAGCTTTTTCAGGTAGTTTCCAGATCATACCCAGTGTGACTTTCTCTTAACCAAAATAAAAATGGCAGTCACCAGGTGGCGTTTAAACGACGTAAAGTAATTCAAGCAAAATCACTGACTACACTAGACGCCAGTACGAATGAAGAGTTTCAGAAATGTTTCAAGAAGTAGCAAAGATGCTGAGGTCAGTGTACAGCCTCCCAAGAAGAGCATTTCCAGGAAGTACGCTTCACTCAGGTGATTGGGGAGGCCTGAATATTTTTTATTGCCTCAGTCAGGGAACTTTATAGTACATCGTATCATACTGTCTAGCAGAAAGATCAAATATCTAGAAGAGCTTTAGAGTTCTATTAGTGCTAAGGCCACGTTGGTGCCTGGGTTAAAAAA
>NC_091367.1:21251219-21256219 GCF_038502225.1 Cherax quadricarinatus
CCACCACCCACCTTACACCACCCACATTACACAACCACCCACCCTACACCCACCTTACACCACCCACATTACACAACCACCCACCCTACACCCACCCTACACCCACCACCCACCCTACACCCACCACCCACCCTACACCACCCACCCTACACCACCCACCCTACACCCACCACCCACCCTACACCACCCACCCTACACCACCACCCACCCTACACCACCCACCCTACACCACCACCCACCCTACACCCACCACCCACCCTACACCCACCACCCACATACTGCAAACTTGGTTCGTATAAATACATCTTGCATATTACTGGCACCAGCAAGAGAAAGGTAAAGTGGAAATCAGTTTTCTTCCGTGGCATACAGAGTGTAGTAGGATACAGACAGGATGTCAGCACAGCATATCTGTGGGACATGTAAAAAAAATCCTTGGAAGGAAATCCAGAATCACATGCAATCTATGCCCTTCCAAACACCATATCTCTTGTACTAGACTAAATACAGCCTCAAAAAATGACCTTGAACTAGCAAGGTGCTTCTGGTTGTGCAATAAAGATGTAGAACTTTGGGCAGGTATCAGAAAGGTACTAAAGAGAGTAATGATAAAAATAATCAAGAAAACAAGGATGACCTCTTGGATAGTCTACCAAAAATATATGAAACATGGGAGCAAGAGATAGTGTATCAAAAAATGCAGAATGTCCATACCACAACAGATGATTTGAAACTATCTAGTCACCCACATGGTGCTAAGCCAGACCCATCCCCAAGCCATAGCACTGATACCCACAGTGCTGGTGCTGGCCCAGGCTCCCCAAGTCGTAGCACTAATACCCACAGTGCTGGTGCTGGCCCAGGCCCAGCCGCTGGCCCAGGCTCAGCCCCCAGTCCCAGTGCTGACCCAGACCCAGCCCCAAGCCTTACTGCCAGTCCAGACTCTCCTAGGGACACTACCAAAACCACCACAAAAACAGTAAATATACAACCATCTAAAACTGTAAATATACAACCATCATTGCACAAGACCGTGGCCCACAGTACAGATGTTGGAGAGGAGTCTCCTCCTTCTTCCTCTACTGGGGAAAGATAGAATCAGTCCATCAATCTCGATGGACTGACCACATCGACTCAAGGTTGAGGGACTGATTACCTCATTCTCCTCCTGTTCTTCAAGATTCTCCTTTGTATGGACTGATGAAGCCACTGTGTGGCGAAACGTTTCCTCAATAAAGATACCCAAGAGTTGCACATGTGTCTAATTTATCACCCTCCTCTCTCTTTACCCTTCCTGCTCCTTTCTGTTATTCCACTAAACCTATTACTGTCCTTGTCAATTAGTGCCACTGGCTTTCCAATATCCATCTCATTTTGCCTATTACTAATTCTCCTAGTACTCATGTTACTACCCTGCGACTTCACAGTTTTCCCGCCAAAACCCATACCACTAACTATTCCTAGTTTAAAGACCTAACAGCTTCCTCCACTGCATTGGCCAGTGCTCCCACACCTAGATAAGTGAACCCCATCCCTGGCATACATGTCATTTCTGCCATAGAAGAGGTCCCAGTTGTCAATGAATGTTACCGCATTATCCTTACAGTATTTGTCCAGCCAGCAATTGACACCAATTGCTCTGGACAACCATTCATTTCCAACTCCTCTCCTTGGCAAAATGCCACATATGACAGGTTTCCCACCCTTCCTCCTAATTATCTCTATTGCTGACCTATACCTGCTAATCAGGTCCTCACTCCTACGTCTGCCAACATCGTTGCCTCCAGCACTGAGACAGATAATAGGATTGCTCCCATTACATGTAGGCCAAGATGAACTACAGCAGTTGGATATGCTGAATGTTGAAGACAGAGTAAATCAACTGAAGCTAAATCATGTTCATAAAATTGCTCACAGTGTCCAGAATATCTTGCTGTCAATTTTGTCAAGGTTGGGAACCAAAGCAATCATAGTACTAGGGGGGGAGAGCACAACTTTGTAGTACCCACAGTCATTGGCCAGGCTTCAGACACCTTTTATTGTACAGCAATAAAGGACTGGAACAAGACTACCCGCACATGTCAAAGCCAGTCATAGCATGAACCAGTTCAAGAAGAGTGACAAAAGGTGTCCGATGAATGTAGCTACAGAAAGGGAGGGGAATAATTTTCTATTTTTTAGCTAAAATACGTGTAAATTTTACCTTATTCCTAGTAATGGCCCTCGTTTTGTAGATAGTATTAATGACCCTCGTATAGTAGATAGTCTTTTTAGTACGATAATAAGATGTTATCTTCATTATAAAATAATAAGAAAATATAACCTTTATATTATAATAATAAGGTAAATGGACCCCAATGGAAATAAGTCATTGTCTGACTTTTTTGGGTTATACTAGGTTCTCTACACATATGCTGCGATAAGAACATAAGAATGTAGGAACACTGCAGAAGGCCTACTGGCCCATGCGAGGCAGGTCCTTATCAAAACGACCTCTACCTAAAGCTACCCAAGAAATAACTCCCGTACCCAATGACACCATTCAAACCCAGCCCCTCCCACTCATATATTTGTCTAGTCTCTTCTTAAAGCTACCCAAGGTCCTATCCTCTATCACCCCACTGGGAAGACTGTTCCACGCATCTACAACTGTTAGAAAACCAGTAGTTACCTATGTCCTTTCTAAATTTATCCAACTTAAATGCATTGCTTCTGGTTGTTACCTGGTTCGACACCCTCAGTACTTTATTAATATCTCCCTTGTTTATGCCCATCATCCACTTATACACTTCAATGATATCTCCCCTGTATGATAATTCTATGTAACTGTATTTGTGTATACCTGAATAAACTTACTGCTGGATGGACAGAACTGCTGGAACTATGAACTGAAGGAAGAGTGGTGTGTGCTGCTGGATGGTCACAACTGCTGGAACAATGAACTGAAGGAAGAGTGGTGTGTGCTGCTGGATGGTCACATCTGAACCCTTTACCAGGCAGGTCCGAGTGTACTCGGGCCTGAACGCGTATTTTCTGTTCATGTCCTCCTACTCCCCCTGCGCATCTGGGTTCCCATTCTCTATTTCTGACCAATCACAAGCCTTCCCTGAGTCTCTCCAGCTAAGTGGCAATGGCGTCTCCTTGCTTCCCATTGGTCGAGAGAGCAAAATGTAAACACTTCTAGCTTGGCGTCGCCCAGACTCATTTTTTTCGTCGAGTGCTCCTCATATACTCTTGGATTTCACCCTTTACAATGTCGGTAAGTACTGATTTGTGTGTCTAGTGCGTAAATGAATAGTTTAGCTATATTTTGATATAAAGACGTGAAGCATACACAAATAACCCGCACATAAAAGAGAGAAGCTTACGACGACGTTTCGGTCCGACCTGGACCATTGACAAAGTCACACATTGTGACTTTGTCAATGGTCCAAGTCGGACCGAAACGTCGTCGTAAGCTTCTCTCTTTTATGTGCGGGTTATTTGTGTATCGTTCCAGTCACGGTATTGTGCCTTTTTGTTATTTATTTATTTATTGTCGTGAAGCATAATAAGTGTGCACCATGCAAATGAAAAAAGTGCAACAAAAGAGGTCCGAGTACACTCAGACCTGCCCGTTTAGGTGATAGCATCTAAACGGGCAGGTATATAATGGGTATATAAATATTTCCATAAAACTTGGTAGTGTATATATGAATTCAGTAGTGGTCTGGATCTGTATGTCCTTCCAGATCAATCAGAAATTGTTGTAATAAAGTTGGTAGAATTACCGACAATATGTAAAGTAAAAGGACACAAGTGCAACTAATGTGACATTTATTGTGGCAACGTTTCGCTCTCCAGGAGCTTTATCAAGCCATGATGCTGTTGGTAATGGCTTGATAAAGCTCCTGGAGAGCGAAACGTTGCCACAATAAATGTCACATTAGTTGCACTTGTGTCCTTTTACTTTACAGAAATTGTTCTATGGTGAGTCATCCAAGGATAAGTTGAAATTTGTCTGTGGGATGAAAGTGACTCAGATCAAGAGCCAGGTGACCTGGAATTGGTGGACACTGATGATGAATAGTTGCCACCAGATGCAGAGGTGTCAACAGATGAGGAGGAAGCTGGGCTCTCGGTAGTATCAGTTCCCAGTAGTACCAGTTACCAGTAGTATGACTCACTACCAACCGTCTGTGTGAATCACTTGTTATTCACTGTTCAGCTGACCTAGCATGTTTTGAATGCCGCTACCCTCCGAGGCACTCAGCGAGCCAGTTGAAGTAGAGACGGCAAGACAGATGGCAGGTCAGTCTTGGTGCTTCACAGATATTCCACCCAATATACTAGAACATCCAACGTGAGTGTTTTTACCCAATCCACATTATCGAACTCCCCACATGACAGGGCCACCAGCCAGCTTACCAGTTAGGTAAGCTGCTTACATGCAAGTATTGCAGCAAAAAAGAATAATCATGTCACATCCTGATTTTCCTGTGGGGCATGCAAAGTAAATCTATGCATCAAGAAGGATAGAAATTGTTTCATAAAGTTTCATTGCAGAAATTAGTAATGTAAAATGATTGTTCTTTCTCAGGAAACTCAGGAATATTTCATTTGAAAGTTGTATCCCATTGCAATGTCATTGTTGATAAGTAGTTCCTATTTCTATTTTTTTTAATGCTTACAAAATGTTCAGAAACAAGTTCCATTTATGTTTTTTATATTATCCACTTGCATAATAAATTTAAAAAATAGTTTTGTTTTTTTATAAACAATTGTAACCTTGCAACATTTTAAATTGTTATACCCTTAACTGGCAGGTCCAAGTTTACTCGGACTTTGCATATCTGCAATTGCTCGACACGTAAGTTTTACAACTCCATTTATATGGCCTCATTGACCTTACATCGAGCTGCTCTATCCCCTTGTACGAAAACACTTTCAAATTCGCATTTTGGTCTGCCTTGCCCCCTGAAGGGATTATTAACGAAGTAATGATAAGAACTTCTGAAATC